>NW_028157585.1:0-5000 GCF_964263955.1 Coregonus lavaretus
CTTGGTTTTCAGAAGGCAGTCCAAACACACAGACATGCTGTCAAACACACATCTGACCCACATTCAACCCATGTCAGATAGAGCTCCATACACAACACTTCACTGTGTGAAAGAACACAGCCTCTAGCTGACTGTATGAATCAGGGCCTCTAGCTGACTGTATGAATCAGGGCCTCTAGCTGACTGTATGAATCAGGGCCTCTAGCTGACTGTATGAATCAGGGCCTCTAGCTGACTGTATGAATCAGGGCCTCTAGCTGACTGTATGAATCAGGGCCTCTAGCTGACTGTATGAATCAGGGCCTCTAGCTGACTGTATGAATCAGGGTCTCTAGCTGACTGTATGAATCAGGGCCTCTAGCTGACTGTATGAATCAGGGCCTCTAGCTGACTGTATGAATCAGGGCCTCTAGCTGACTGTATGAATCAGGGCCTCTAGCTGACTGTATGAATCAGGGCCTCTAGCTGACTGTATGAATCAGGGCCTCTAGCTGACTGTATGAATCAGGGCCTCTAGCTGACTGTATGAATCAGGGCTTTCTAGCTGACTGAGAGACAGAGAGAGAATCTGCTGATTTTGTGCTTCCACAAAGACAGTCCCAGCTGGGATGGACGGAGCATGCTGGATCTCCTTTCAATTCAATTTCAATTCAATTTAAGGGCTTTATTGGCATGGGAAACATTGCCAAAGGAAATTAAATAGATAATAAACAAAAGTGAAATAAACAACAATTTTTTTACAGTAAACATTACACTCAGAAAAGTTCCAAAAGAATAAAGACATTTCAAATGTCATATTATGTGCAAAAAGTACAAAAGGGAAAATAAATAAACATAAATATGGGTCGAATTTACAATGGTGTTTGTTCTTCACTGGTTGCCCTTTTCTTGTGGCAACAGGTCACAAATATTGCTGCTTTGTTGACACACTGTGGTATTCTTTCTCTCTCTCTCTCTCTCCTTTCTGTGTTCCCTCATTTCCTCTCCTCCTCAGTTCCAGTGAGAGACAGGTCCCATCTGGCCACACACAGAGAGAGAGAAAGAAAGAGAGAGAGATAAAGAAAGACAGAGACAGAAAGAGAGAGAGAGAAAGAGAGAGGATAGAGCTTTAGGGAGAGAGAGAAAGAAAGACAGAGAAAGAGAGAGAGAGAGAGAGAGAGAGAGAGAGAGAGAGAGAGAGAGAGAGAGAGAGAGAGAGAGAGAGAGAGAGAGAGAGAGAGAGACAGAGAGAGAGAGAGAGAGAGAGAGACAGAGAGAGACAGACAGACAGAGAGAGAGGCGACACCAGAGACCACTCACCCATAATGAGAAATTACTAGAGATAGACAGACACACACACACTACTTTCTGCCAATGTTATAGAGAGGGGAAGAGAAACAGACTGACAGATATCTCTTCTTTGGCTCTAAACTCTCCACATTATCACAGCTGCCAAGCTGGGCTAGGGTCCACAATAAGTCCCCCCTCTCCCACCATCCCTCCCTGCCTCCATACCTCCCTCCCTCTCTCCCTCCATCCTTCCATTCCTCCCTGCCTCTCTCCATTCCTCCCTCCCTCCCTCCCTCCCTCCATCCCTCCATTCCTCCCTGCCTCCCTGCCTCTCTCCCTCCATTCCTCCCTCTCTCCCTCATCCCTCCATCTCTCCCTGCCTCTCTCCCTCCATCTCTCCCTGCCTCTCTCCCTCCATCCATCCCTCCCTGCCTCTCTCCCTCCATCCATCCCTCCCTGCCTCTCTCCCTTCATCCATCCCTCCCTGCCTCTCTCCCTCCATCCCTCCCTGCCTCTCTCCCTCCATCCATCCCTGCCTCTCTCCCTCCATCCATCCATCCCTGCCTCTCTCCATCCATCCATCCCTGCCTCTCTCCCTCCATCCTTCCCTGCCTCTCTCCCTCCATCCTTCCCTGCCTCTCTCCCTTCATCCATCCCTGCCTCTCTCCCTTCATCCATCCCTGCCTCTCTCCCTCCACCCATCCCTGCCTCTCTCCCTCCATCCTTCCCTGCCTCTCTCCCTTCATCCATCCCTGCCTCTCTCCCTCCATCCATCCCTGCCTCTCTCCCTTCATCCATCCCTGCCTCTCTCCCTCCATTCCTCCATCCCTCCCAACAGAAGGGACAAAAACAACAAAAGCAAATCAGAAATGCATCATCTAAAGCCTCTCTGGAGTAACTGCTCTATTTCACTCTCTAGTTCAAGTAGTGAGCTGTGGTGGTCTAGGCGCTGTCTTCAGTGTATGGTTTGAATCGGGCTCACAAACCGTTGTTGGAGCTTGTTGGGAGGCTGTAGAGGAGTTTTAGGGGGGAATCTTCAGACCTGTGGCTGAGTTCACACATCTCTTTCCTCCCTGTCTCATTAACAGCTGTCTGGCTGGAGCAGACCAATACAGCTGTGTTTACCCTCGGTCTCTAACCCCCCACACTGACACACACACAGACACACACGCTGACACACACTCAGCAGAAATGTAGAAACTAGTGGACGGTGTCCTCCTCTGGCATGTGAGATAGAGGTTGCAGGACTTAATTGATTGGAATATTCAATCTCTTGAAATAATCATTATTACAGTAGAATCAGGTGTGTTAGCGCTGGGTGGGAACAAAAGCCTGCACAATGCTCCCCAGGTTTCTCCCTGTAGTGTAGTCAAAACAGGTCAGGGTGGCGTTCACTTCTGCTTTTAGGTGGTTTAGTCCAGTGTTCTACCACAGATCTACCTCTGTTCAAAGCTCTACTACACAAATAGAAGCTGATTGATTGATTGACTGATTGATGTTTACCTTTGGAACCTGCGGAACACCTACGGAACATTCCTGAACATTCCAGAACCGACTCAGTGCTGCTCTGCTCACCCACCTGACCCAGTCAGCTCCCCAGTGGAGGGTTGACAGATATAGGGCTGGGTGTGGGGGGTGTGGTGTGAACACACACAAACGCACACACACACGCAGACAAGCACACATACACACACACACACACTCCATTCGTCACAATGAGAGCACCATAGTGGGGCCACAAGCAGGAGCCGCACGGCAACAAAGATCCAGAGGTCCACGAACTGTCAGAGGGGACAGAGGGGGTCCGAGGGGATCCGGGGGAGACAGAGGGGGTACAGGGGGGATCCGGGGGAGACAGAGGGGGGTCCGGGGGGATCCGGGGGAGACAGAGGGGGGTACAGGGGGGATCCGGGGGAGACAGAGGGGGTACAGGGGTGTGTCCCCTCTCAGAGGAGAGTGTCTGGGAGGCTGTGTGGTCTGGTCCCCCCTACTCCAGTCTTTAAGGGGAGGGGGGAGGAGGGGGCATCATTAGCACTTTAAAGTGAAAGGACAGCAGTGGTGGAAAAAGTACTCAGTTGTCATACTTGAGTAAAAGTAAAGATACCTTAATAGAAAATGACTCAAGTAAAAGTCCCCCCGGAAAAATACTACTTGAGTCAAAGTTTTAAAGTATTTGGTTTTAAATAAGTATCAAAAGTAAATGTAATTGCTAAAATATACTTAAGTATTGAAAGTAAAAGTAAAAGTATAAATAATGTAAAATTCCTTATATTAAGCAAAGCAGACATCACCACTCAGACATCACCACTCAGACATCACCACTCAGACATCATCACCACTCAGACATCACCACTCAGACATCACCTCTCAGACATCACCACTCAGACATCATCACCACAGCAGACATCACCACCACAGCAGACATCACCACTCAGACATCACCTCTCAGACATCACCACTCAGACATCATCACCACTCAGACATCACCACTCAGACATCACCACCACTGAGACATCACCACTCAGACATCACCACTCAGACATCATCACCACTCAGACATCATCACCACTCAGACATCACCACTCAGACATCATCACCACTCAGACATCATCACCACTCAGACATCACCACTCAGACATCATCACCACTCAGACATCACCACTCAGACATCATCACCACTCAGACATCACCACTCAGACATCACCACTCAGACATCACCACTCAGACATCACCACTCAGACATCACCACTCAGACATCACCACTCAGGCATCACCACTCAGACATCATCACCACTCAGACATCACCACTCAGACATCATCACCACTCAGACATCACCACTCAGACATCACCACTCAGACATCACCACTCAGACATCATCACCACTCAGACATCACCACTCAGACATCATCACCACTCAGACATCACCACTCAGACATCACCACTCAGACATCACCACCACTGAGACATCACCACTCAGACATCACCACTCAGACATCATCACCACTCAGACATCATCACCACTCAGACATCACCACTCAGACATCATCACCACTCAGACATCATCACCACTCAGACATCACCACTCAGACATCACCACTCAGACATCATCACCACTCAGACATCACCACTCAGACATCATCACCACTCAGACATCACCACTCAGACATCACCACTCAGACATCACCACTCAGACATCACCACTCAGACATCACCACTCAGACATCACCACTCAGACATCATCACCACTCAGACATCACCACTCAGACATCATCACCACTCAGACATCACCACTCAGACATCACCACTCAGACATCATCACCACTCAGACATCATCACCACTCAGACATCACCACTCAGACATCATCACCACTCAGACATCATCACCACTCAGACATCACCACTCAGACATCACCACTCAGACATCATCACCACTCAGACATCACCACTCAGACATCATCACCACTCAGACATCACCACTCAGACATCACCACTCAGACATCACCACTCAGACATCACCACTCAGACATCACCACTCAGACATCACCACTCAGGCATCACCACTCAGACATCATCACCACTCAGACATCACCACTCAGACATCATCACCACTCAGACATCACCACTCAGACATCACCACTCAGACATCACCACTCAGACATCATCACCACTCAGACATCACCACTCAGACATCATCACCACTCAGACATCACCACTCAGACATCACCACTCA
>NW_028157585.1:10000-22500 GCF_964263955.1 Coregonus lavaretus
TGTGTGTGTGTGTCCGTGTGCGTGTGTGTGTGTGTGTGTGTGTGTGTGTGTCCCCGTGTGCGTGTGTGTGTGTGTGTGTGTCCCCGAGTGCGTGTTTACATTTTCCTAAGAGACTTCTCTATAACCACCCTGAAGGGACACTGCAGTCCAACTAAGATATTTGAACTGTTTTCTGCGTGTGTACTGAGAACACACTGAGGACCTGCTGGGAGGAGGAAGTTCACAGTAGTCCTCTCTGACACTTCTACCAAAATACTCATCCATCTGTCCCCTGAGGCAAACTATGATCCAACAGAGTCCTTAACTATTTTCTAAATATATACTTCTTGACAGACACCTGTTTTAACCAGTCTGGTTATTCACTGACTGACACGTTTGGTAAAAGACACCACGTCTTTCCTAACGCACATTGTTTTAACCATTTTGTGAGTATATTCCTTGTGGGGAGTTCACATTAGTTAATAATACTAAAGAGGAAAGGCTCTAGTAGGATTTCCCCTAATGTTGGTAATGTTGACAGCATGGTCCTTTCAGCTCTCTGCTTTCTGAGACCGATATCTACTCTGAGGTAAGATAGAGACAGCCTCATGTCTACTCTGAGGTAAGACAGAGACAGCCTCATGTCTACTCTGAGGTAAGATAGAGACAGCCTCATGTCTACTCTGAGGTAAGATAGAGACCGCCTCAGGTCTACTCTGAGGTAAGATCTGATGGTTCATTATATTGGCTGTTGGATGATATCAAGATATGAGTCAGGGATGATGAGAGAGGAGATTAAACTTAATTAAACTTCATAAATTAAATTCATTAATATTCTGATATTTTCTGTCTATGAAAGTGACATTTCCTTCATATAATTTAAGAGAGATAACTTATGTGAGTGAAATATAAAAGCACACAGTTTGTTTCTGTTGGAAATGACCATTTAGAAGATGGATAAATAATTACCCAATAATTACTACAGTGTTGCAATTTCCTACAACGGGAAAATAGGCCTACTCAAGTTGGATCTAAAATGGATATTATATTCCTCAACTTAGATGTGATTTCATTCAGATTTTTTGATAGATTGTTTTTCATTAACACAAAGGCTAATAATTACATTGGCAACATTCTATTTTGGGGTGCCACTCGATAATCTCATACCTGATAATCGTATTTTGTGTGTGTGATTTAAAACAGTATTGACAGGGTTAGACTGGTATGAACAACTATAGGGAGAGTAGCGCAGTTACGGTTTCTGTCGCACACTGACCTATATTGCTGTCTGATCCGGTAGGCCTATGTAAAATAGTCTTAAAATAATATAAATGTATAGAAGATGACAGTGTAAGTAAATTAGAATAGAATAGACCAGCAACTATTCTCCGCACACTGCACAGCAGACCATATTAGCGGCCTAAATCAATTTAGTGATGCGTCAGAAAACTTGAATGACTGAAATTAGCTGTTGCTTATCCAGCCGCTTACGAAGCATTTAACAGTTGTCATGTATTCATTCAGTTGTCTAACTAAAGCTATAAGCGACCTTAATGTAAGAGGTCAAACTCGACCACTAATTAGACCCATTGACCTAAAATGGGAACGACCTAAAGCCTCACCTCCAAGAAAATTACAATCAACAAAGTAATTCAAACTTTAGCCTAATAATGAAGATTGCATAATTTAAAACGAGAAGAAAAGAAAAAATAGGCCTATACACCCAAGCAAGCTTTTCTGCACGTCGGAAAGAAAACAGGATTTTCTGTTGGAATAGTTTTCTTGAACACATTTAGTCTCCATTTTGACCACAGTCACTGAGTTAATTTAGAACAGTTCGCCGGGTTTGCAGATATAGGCCTGCAGCACGGACACACAAACCCCACATTCAGCAAGGAGTTTAATTGACCCCAAAGTTTTGTCAAATAAAATAACTGTATCAAATTCCAACTCTCGGGGAGGCTATTTTGAAACTTATATAAGTGAAATGAAGCGTGCACAATGGGGAGAGTTTATGCTGATACAAACGCGCATTCATTCCCTAGTTTAAAAGTAACCATAAACATTCATTATAATCCGTGGCACGATATAAAATAATGTGTCCTTACTTGTATCGTTTAGTTGCACGACCGTTTCCCCCTGAGCGTTCGGCGTTCCAAAACTTTCTGCTGAGTTCCAGAGTTCCAGAACGAAGTCTCTTCGTTGAGAGAACAACTTTATGAACGACTGATCATACAAGTATGAGTTTCCCCCGAAAAATATACAAATTCCACCTCCGTTAAACTACACTTGGCACGGGAGTTCCTTTTGTCGTTGACTAATTTCAAGTTCCAAAGAAAAGTTTTTCTGTCTGTTCCAAAAGAACCCGCTCAGTTCGCTCCTCCGTCTCGGAAATCGTTCTTAGCTCTACTGTTCACCGCGGTGGAGACAGTTGTTTGCTCCGCTGGCATAGATAGCATAGCAATAAGCAACAGGTGTACAATACAAATGATTTCGCAATTAGTTGCTCAGTCTCCAATCGATTACACAGCGTCTCTGTTTCACGCAAAATAAACAAATGCGAAGTATTCCAGTTAGTGAGATGACAGAAGCTGCTACGGACAGAGTGCGTGAAACAAAAGAAAATATGAACTACGGTATGATGACTCCACCTTTAGTAGTCTACCCCAGCCTGCTTACAAACGCACGAACGCCAGTCACACTCAGTCAAACCATGTAGCCAAGAAGAGAAAGTTTCACAGCAGCATCATCATCGGAGCCTGAGGATATCCAGACATTTATTGTTCCCCTTCAAGTATGCATTCCTTTAATAAAGCCCCCTGTAAACTGCATTCCTTTAATAAAGCCCTGGCCCCCTGTAAACTCCAGTCCCCGGCGGCGCGAGCCGTGTGACAGGCAGAGCTGGATTGAAGTCTCGCACGGGGCGTCCGGTAGCGGTATACTTGAAGATAGCGGCAGAGAGCCTGACAACTTCCACAGTCCTCTAGTCGATGTTTGAGTTTAGAGAGAGAGAGAGAGAGAGAGAGAGAGTGAATGAGTTGAAAGTTGAGTAGAGTTGGGAGAGTTTCGCCCAGTGCTTAGCCCATGCGCCAGCCCTCCTCGCATAGCTGTCTTCGGAGCGGGGTAATAAAGTAGCGGGAGGGGATATCCTAAAGTACCCCAGCAACTCCCACAGGACTGGACAGGAGCGCGCACAGACACAGACAGAACGGAATGACAAGTGTTGATTGACAGCCATCACCAAGGCCGGGGTTTTTGACACGCCCGCGCATTTGTCATGTTGCAGAGGTGCTATAGAGATCAGAACACTGCTCATTTTAGAATAAAACCTGGGGATAGTTTAATGCTGCATTTTTTACTTGTTTGATCATTTCCTTTAGTATTAAATCCATAGCAACCACTGAGTTTTACACGTTTTATTTTAAATATGTCTAATGCAACATCTATTAATTATATTATAAAAGTATATCAACAAAGATTACATTGAGATTATGTGCCACTGGCCTACACACAATACCCCATAATGTCAGAGTGGAATTCTGTTTTCAGAAATGTTTACAAATTAATTAAAAATGAAAAGCTGAAATGTCTTGAGTCAATAAGTATTCAACCCCTTTGTTATGGCAAGCCTAAATACATTCAGGAGTAACATTGTGCTTAACAAGTCACATAACAAGTTGCATGGACTCACTCTGTGTGCAATGATAGTGTTTAACATGATTTTTGTAACATGATTTTTGAATGACTGTCTCATCTCTATACTCCATCATACAATTATCTCTGTAAGGTCCCTCAGTCGAGAAGTGAATTTCAAACACAGATTCAACCACAAAGACCAATGCCTCGCAACGAAGGTCACCTATTGGTAGATGGGTAAAAAATAAAACACTGAATGGATCTAAGCACAGGCTAAATCCTAGAGTAAAACCTGGTTGGTCTGCTTTCCACCAGACACTGGGAGACACATTCACATTCCAGCAGGACGCTAAGCTAAAACACAAGGCCAAATATACACTGGAGTTGCTTACCAAGACGACATTGAATGTTCCTGAGTGGCCTAGTTACAGTTTTGACTTAAATCGGCTTGAAAATCTATGGCAAGACATGAAAATGGCTGTCTAGCAATGATCAACAACCAACTTGACAGAGCTTGATGAATTTTTTAAAGAATAATGTGCAAATATTGTACAATCTAGGTTTGTAAAGCTCTTAGAGACGTACCCAGAAAGACTCACAGCTGTAATCGCTGCCAAAGGTGATTCTAACGTGTATTGACTCAGGGGTGTGAATACTTATGTAAATTCAATTTCTGTATTTCATTTTCAATAAATGTCCAAAACAATTCTAAAAACATGTTTTCACTTCGTCATTATGTATTATGTATGATGGGTGATAAAAAATCAATCAATTGAATCCATTTAGAATTCAGGCTGTAACACAGCAAAATGTGGAGGAAGTCAAGGGGTGTGAATCCTTTCTGAAGGCTCTGTATATAACACACAGCTGTACATTGTAAAGTATTTCCTCATAATCTGAATATAACAGAGCCTGTGATTGAGTCATTATTGTCCTTCATCAGATAGGTCTCTATGATATAGGTCTCTATGATATAGGTCTCTATAGGTCTCTATGATATAGGTCTCTATGATATAGGTCTCTATAGGTCTCTATGATATAGGTCTTTATGATATAGGTCTCTATGATATAGGTCTCTATGATATAGGTCTCTATAGGTCTCTATGATATAGGTCTCTATGATATAGGTCTCTATAGGTCTCTATGATATAGATCTTTATGATATAGGTCTCTATGATATAGGTCTCTATGATATAGGTCTCTATGATATAGGTCTCTATAGGTCTCTATGATATAGGTCTCTATGATATAGGTCTCTATAGGTCTCTATGATATAGGTCTCTATGATATAGGTCTCTATGATATAGGTCTCTATAGGTCTCTATGATATAGGCCTCTATGATATAGGTCTCTATGATATAGATCTCTATGATATAGGTCTCTATGATATAGGCCTCTATGATATAGGCCTCTATGATATAGGTCTCTATAGGTCTCTTTGATATAGGCCTCTATGATATAGTTCTCTATGATATAGGCCTCTATGATATATGTCTCTATAGGTCTCTATGATATAGGCCTCTATGATATAGGTCTCTATATGTCTCTATGATATAGGCCTCTATGATATAGGTCTCTATGATATAGGTCTCTATAGGTCTCTATGATATAGGCCTCTATGATATAGGTCTCTATGATATAGGTCTCTATGATATAGGTCTCTATAGGTCTCTATGATATAGATCTCTATGATATAGGTCTCTATGATATAGGTCTCTATAGCTCTCTATGATATAGGTCTCTATGATATAGGTCTCTAAGATATAGGCCTCTATGATATAGGCCTCTATAGGTCTCTATGATATAGGCCTCTATGATATAGGACTCTATGATATAGGCCTCTATAATATAGGTCTCTATGATATAGATCTCTATAGGTCTCTATGATATAGGTCTCTATGATATAGGTCTCTATAGGTCTCTATGATATAGGCCTCTATGATATAGGTCTCTATGGGTCTCTATGATATAGACCTCTATGATATAGGTCTCTATGATATAGGCCTCTATGATATAGGCTTCTATGATATAGGCCTCTATGATATAGGTCTCTATGATATAGGCCTCTATGATATAGGCTTCTATGATATAGACCTCTATGATATAGGTCTCTATGATATAGATCTCTATAGGTCTCTATGATATAGGTCTCTATAGGTCTCTATGATATAGGCCTCTATGATATAGGCCTCTATAGGTCTCTATGATATAGGCCTCTATGATATAGGACTCTATGATATAGGCCTCTATGATATAGGTCTATGATATAGGCCTCTATAGGTCTCTATGATATAGGTCTCTATGATATAGGTCTCTATAGGTCTCTATGATATAGGCCTCTATGATATAGGTCTCTATGATATAGGCCTCTATGATATAGGTCTCTATAGGTCTCTATGATATAGATCTCTATAGGTCTCTATGATATAGGTCTCTATGATATAGGTCTCTATAGGTCTCTATGATATAGGTCTCTATGATATAGGTCTCTATGACATAGGCCTCTATGATATAGGTCTCTATGATATAGGTCTCTATAGGTCTCTATGATATAGGCCTCTATGATATAGACCTCTATGATAGTGGTCCTCTGTAGCTCAGCTGGTAGAGCACGGCACTTGTAACGCTAAGGTAGTGGGTTCGATCCCCGGGACCACCCATACACAAAAAAAAAATTATGCACGCATGACTGTAAGTCGCTTTGGATAAAAGCGTCTGCTAAATGGCATATTATTATTATTATGATATAGGTCTCTATGATATAGGTCTCTATGAGCCTCAGAGGCTTAGTGGTCTGAGCAGCCCAGTGAGAAGCTATAATGTTTCTCCAATGGCTGTGAGGCTGGTGAAAGTGTCCCATTGTTCTACCTCTCAGTACAAAGCACACACCGACAAGTATGCACCTACAGTAAGCACACCCGTTTGCACCCAAGCGCGCACACACACACACACACACACACACACACACACACACTCACACACACACACTCACACACACGCACACACACACACACACACACACACACACACACACACACACACACACACACACACACAGCAGGTATACTCCAATACACGTACATATGCACACAATGCTATTTCAGGTTCAATGCCAAACAAACACATGGATTCAGTCTAACAGTACAATAAGCAAATGTTACTGGCACGTCTCATAGAGTACGGTAAGATACTAGGACAGAGAGAGAGAGAGAGAGAGAGAGAGAGAGAGAGAGCGAGAGAGAGAGAGAGAGAGAGAGAGAGAGAGAGAGAGAGAGAGAGAGAGAGAGAGGAGACCATACTGTACTCTGAATGTTACAGGCAGGTCTCATAGAGTATGGTAAGATACTAGCACAGAAAGAGAGAGAGAGAGAGAGAGAGAGAGAGAGAGAGAGAGAGAGAGAGGAGACCATACTGTACTCTGAATGTTACAGGCAGGTCTCATAGAGTATGGTAAGATACTAGCACAGAAAGAGAGAGAGAGAGAGAGAGAGAGGAGACCATACTGTACTCTGAAGCCTGTCTTTGTTCTGTGTATTAAAACCAGCTAGAACAGCATACACATGCATGTACGCCTGTAAGAACACCCCTTTACACCAACACAGACACATAGTTACAGTAAGTCAGGTGAGAGGCTATTCTCACGCCTGTCCAGTGTTCTGTATATTAATGAAATACACTAAAACGACCGCTCCCTTCCTGAGGCTAAACAGACATGATCCTGAGGATCATGACATCATCTTCACCCCTCTACCTCATCCCTCTACCCCATCCCTCCATCCCATCCCTCCAACCATTGGCCCTCTCACTGTCGGTCTGTTCTCTTAATTATCCCTCCCCTAACCTCTAACCTCGCCTCTCTTTCTTCCTTGTCTTTCTCCTAATAGAGAACGTTTCATTAGAATGTTTCCGTTGAGTTTCCAGTAAGCGGCTGCATAGTTTCAGTGTTCTGTGTTTCCTGGCCTACAGTCTGGGGACCCTCATCTTTGATGAAGGCAGACACTGATTCTTATGGGATGGATTCACCTCTCTCCCTCCCTCCATCTCTCTCTACTCTCCCTCTCTATCTTTCTGTCTCACACACACACACACACACACACACACACACACACACACACACACACAACACAGTGTTTGAAGCTGCAGTAGGTAGAAACACTCTCCTCTCCTCCAGAAACCTGTCAGAACCTGTATTAATTTCTCCTTCCACATTTTTTGTGATGCGAGGGGGCTTTTCTTACGTGTAAGTGTGTGTGTGACACGGAGCGGCCTTGTAATTACCTGCTTAAGTAACCACAGCCCCACAGTGGTAATGTTGGCCTAGCCATGCTAGCATCAATTATACCTGCTGAGAGAGAACAGTATGCAGGTTACCCTCTGTCTCTCTCTGATGTCTCTCTGCTCTGCTATGCCCACCACACCACACAGACACCTCCAACACAAACACACACCACACAGACACCTCCAACACAGACACCTCCAACACAGACACACACCACACAGACACCTCCAACACAGACACACACCACACAGACACCTCCAACACAGACACCTCCAACACAGACACACACCACACAGACACCTCCAACACAGACACACACCACACAGACACCTCCAACACAGACACCTCCAACACAGACACCTCCAACACAGACACACACCACACAGACACCTCCAACACAGACACACACCACTCAGGCATCTCCAACACAGACACCTCCAACACAGACACCTCCAACACAGACACCTCCAACACAGACACACACCACACAGACACCTCCAACACAGACACACACCACTCAGGCATCTCCAACACAGACACCTCCAACACAGACACCTCCAACACAGACACCTCCAACACAGACACCTCCAAAACAGACAACTCCAACAAAGACACACACCACACAGGCACCTCCAACACAGACACCTCCAACACAGACACACACCACACAGACACCTCCAACACAGACACCTCCAACACAGACACACAGACACACACCACACTATACTTTCCCTCGTTATGACCTCTCCTCTCTCATCTCTCTTCATTGTATCTGGGTACTCTCCTCTCTTCCTCTTCAGATCTACACTACCATTCCAAAGTTTGGGGTCACTTAGAAATGTCCTTGTTTTCGAAAGAAAAGCAATTTCTTTGTCCATTAAAATAACATCAAATTGATCAGAAATACAGTGTAGACATTGTTAATGTTGTAAATGGCTATTGTAGCTGGAAACGGCTGATTTTTAATGGAATATCTACATAGGCGTACAGAGGCCCATTATCAGCAACCATCAGTCCTGTGTACCAATGGCACGTTGTGTTTGCTAATCCAAGTTTATCATTTTAAAGGGCTAATTGATCATTAGAAAACCCTTTTGCAATTATGTTAGCACAGCTGAAAACTGTTGTGCTGATTAAATAAGCAATAAAACTGGCCTTCTTGAGACTAGTTGAGTATCTGGAGCATCAGCAATTGTGGGTTCGATTACAGGCTCAAAATGGTCAGAAACAAATAACTTTCTTCTGAAACTCGTCAGTCTATTCTTGTTCTGAGAAATGAAGGCTATTCCATTCGAGAAATTGTCAAGAAACTGAAGATCTCGTACAACGCTGTGTACTACTCCCTTCACAGAGCAGCGCAAACTGTCTCTAACCAGAATAGAAAGAGGAGTGGGAGGCCCCGGTGCACAACTGAGCAAGAGGACAAATACATTAGAGTGTCCAGTTTGAGAAACAGACGCCTCACATGTCCTCAACTGGCAGCTTCATTAAATAGTATCCGCAAAACACCAGTCTCAACGTCAACAGTGAAGAGGCGACTCCAGGATGCTGACCTTCTAGGCAGAGTTGCAAAAAAAAAGACGTATCTCTAAGTGACCCCAAACTTTTGAACAGTAGTGTATCTTTGGCGTCCTCATCTCCCTATCCACCACAAGCCTCCACCTTCATTTAAACAGCCACAGTGTGTGTGTGTGTGTGTGTGAGGCTGAGAGGAATCTCTCAAAATTGGTTTAAAAAAACGGATGGAAAAGCTGAAAAGCCGTTCCTTCCCTATTCCACGTTCTGTCTTCCTATGGACATGCTGTTATTTCAGGATCATTGCTTTTCTCCTTTTAACTCTCTCTCTCTCTTTTACTTCCTCCTCCTTTTCTTCCAATCAGTGTGTTGTTGGCCTCCAGGCTGAAACCACATCGTCTCCACGCCCACACACGGCCCGCTTTATCCCTGCTGAGAAACACATGAACGGAGAGAGAGAGAGAGCGCTGGCTATATACACTTTAAAGAGCGGGGCAGGCCAGACGGGCAGCCAGTGGCTCAGACCTGGGTGTGTACATCACACACACACTGGCCCTCTCTCTCGCTCTCTCTCTGCCCCATTGGCCTGGTCTTAGCAGGGATGCACGTGGGCAAGCAGGGAGGGGTGAGTCTCAATAGTCTTATCCCGGTGATACAACATACAAAGAGCTCCACCGAGCTGGTTTACTCTCCTGCCCATCTATCTGACCTCGTCTCCTCTCCTTCATCCATCTATCTGACCTCGTCTCCTCTCCTTCATCCATCTATCTGACCTCGTCTCCTCTCCTTATTCCATCTATCTGACCTCGTCTCCTCTCCTTCATCCATCTATCTGATCTCGTCTCCTCTCCATCCATATATCCGACCTCGTCTCCTCTCCTTCATCCATCTATCTGACCTCGTATCCTCTCCTTATTCCATCTATCTGACCTCGTATCCTCTCCTTATTCCATCTATCTGACCTCGTCTCCTCTCCTTCATCCATCTATCCGACCTCGTCTCCTCTCCTTATTCCATCTATCTGACCTCGTCTCCTCTCCTTCATCCATCTATCTGACCTCGTCTCCTCTCCTTATTCCATCTATCTGACCTCGTCTCTTCTCCTTCATCCATCTATCTGACCTCGTCTCCTCTCCTTAATCCATCTATCTGACCTCGTCTCCTCTCCTTATTCCATCTATCTGACCTCGTCTCCTCTCCTTAATCCATCTATCTGACCTCGTCTCCTCTCCTTAATCCATCTATCTGACCTCGTCTCCTCTCCTTATTCCATCTATCCGAACTCGTCTCCTCTCCTTAATCCATCTGTCTGACCTCGTCTCCTCTCCTTATTCCATCTATCTGAACTCGTCTCCTCTCCTTAATCCATCTATCTGACCTCGTCTCCTCTCCTTAATCCATCTATCTGACCTCGTCTCCTCTCCTTCATCCATCTATCCGACCTCGTCTCCTCTCCTCCATCTGAACTGGTGGGAGAGCATATAGGTGAAAGCATGATGGTGAATGCCGAAACTGTAGCAATACCCATTATTTGTTTTCACCAGTCCTCCTCTTTCACATCTATACAGATAAAGTAAATGAGACAAGGAGGCCAGTAGAGAGGAGGCCATCCTTATTAGACTATTGGGACCCTCCCCAGGTCATCCAGGGCTGTCTGTCCAGAGCCTGGGCAAATAGGTAGAAACACAATCCCAGTCTCCTGTCACAGTGCTGGGCTGGTGTTGGCGGGCCGTGGGTGTGTGTGGAGCTTTCTGGATGGGAGCCCTCTCTGAGGCTAGGCCTCAACAGGGGGGAATGACTGTAAATTTGCACATTTGCACGGTGGCTTTTCTTCTTCTTCTTCTAGCTGGGCGGTGCTCGGGTGCTTGGCACGCTTTATGCTCTGGCATGAGAAGCCTCTGGATGGTTCTCTTTCTGTGATCTGCTTGTAACACTGTGGAATAACATTGCTAAAACCCTGTTCTTATTTAGATATGCTGCATTCTCGATTCTTTTGACTAATGTAGCAGATGTAATTAAACTGCATTTCCAGAGTGACTTACAGTCAGTGCATTTAACTACAGTAGGTAAAGCAGCCACATCATATAAGTACGCACATTTTTTTTAAACACCTGAAACAGATTTTTCCTGCGATCTAGATCCATAATCTTTATGCCTAATTCTATGTAACAAAATATGTATATATCTCTGCATAGGTTATCTAAGCATACATCTTAACCTGTTTAATTGTCATTTTAATTAATGATGCACATTGATACTTTAAGAATGTTTATGCCTGAGGGGTTTAGTACAACTGTCACACTGGTATATAGTATCATAGCCCAATAATTAAATACATTTGTGTATTTTCTAAAGTCTAGCAACCTTGCCAGCAGAAATGCTAGCTAAGATAGCCAGATAAGCTACTCTAACTTGATTGATAGACTGAAATGGCTTGGTAGCTAGTTATGAGGATGGGACATTGGGAACCTATCTAGCTGGCTAGCTAAAGCCAACTTCATACAATTGCTAGGTGGCCAGTAATACAGAGAAACAACAAAACAGGTTTGTTTTATTTATTCATCAAGAAGGAATCAATAGGCTTCATACTGTATATAATCCTCACATGGCCTCTCCTATCATTGCTACGCTGACGATACACAACTAATCTTCTCCTTTCCCCCTTCTGATAACCAGGTGGCGAATCGCATCTCTGCATGTCTGGCAGACATATCAGTATGGATGACGGATCACCACCTCAAGCTGAACCTTGGCAAGACGGAGCTGCTCTTCCTCCCGGGGAAGGACTGCCCGTTCCATGATCTCGCCATCACGGTTGACAACTCCGTTGTGTCCTCCTCCCAGAGTGCGAAGAGCCTTGGCGTGACCCTGGACAACACCCTGTCGTTCTCCGCTAACATCAAGGCGGTGACCCGATCCTGCAGGTTCATGCTCTACAACATTCGGAGAGTACCACCCTGCCTTACACAGGAAGCGGCACAGGTCCTAATCCAGGCACTTGTCATCTCCCGTCTGGATTACTGCAACTCACTGTTGGCTGGGCTCCCTGCCTGTGCCATTAAACCCCTACAACTCATCCAGAATGCCGCAG
>NW_028157585.1:27500-62500 GCF_964263955.1 Coregonus lavaretus
AAGTCATACTGAACCATCCAGATATCTATTGGCAGTCTACTGTGACAAGTCATACTGAACCATCCAGATATCTATTGGCAGTCTACTGTGACAAGTCATACTGAACCATCCAGATATCTATTGGCAGTCTACTGTGACAAGTCATACTGAACCATACAGATATCTATTGGCAGTCTACTGTGACAAGTCATACTGAACCATCCAGATATCTATTGGCAGTCTACTGTGACAAGTCATACTGAACCATCCAGATATCTATTGGCAGTCTACTGTGACAAGTCATACTGAACCATCCAGATATCTATTGGCAGTCTACTGTGACAAGTCATACTGAACCATCCAGATATCTATTGGCAGTCTACTGTGACAAGTCATACTGAACCATACAGATATCTATTGGCAGTCTACTGTGACAAGTCATACTGAACCATACAGATATCTATTGGCAGTCTACTGTGACAAGTCATACTGAACCATACAGATATCTATTGGCAGTCTACTGTGACAAGTCATACTGAACCATCCAGATATCTATTGGCAGTCTACTGTGACAAGTCATACTGAACCATACAGATATCTATTGGCAGTCTACTGTGACAAGTCATACTGAACCATACAGATATCTATTGGCAGTCTACTGTGACAAGTCATACTGAACCATACAGATATCTATTGGCAGTCTACTGTGACAAGTCATACTGAACCATCCAGATATCTATTGGCAGTCTACTGTGACAAGTCATACTGAACCATACAGATATCTATTGGCAGTCTACTGTGACAAGTCATACTGAACCATCCAGATATCTATTGGCAGTCTACTGTGACAAGTCATACTGAACCATACAGATATCTATTGGCAGTCTACTGTGACAAGTCATACTGAACCATCCAGATATCTATTGGCAGTCTACTGTGACAAGTCATACTGAACCATACAGATATCTATTGGCAGTCTACTGTGACAAGTCATACTGAACCATACAGATATCTATTGGCAGTCTACTGTGACAAGTCATACTGAACCATACAGATATCTATTGGCAGTCTACTGTGACAAGTCATACTGAACCATCCAGATATCTATTGGCAGTCTACTGTGACAAGTCATACTGAACCATACAGATATCTATTGGCAGTCTACTGTGACAAGTCATACTGAACCATACAGATATCTATTGGCAGTCTCAACCATATTCCTAGACTGTCACAAAGGTGACTGATGATGGTGCCATTACATAACTAACCAGCAGCCCACCAACAGCCTCCCTATTGTCTGAGTTAAGGACTTGGCATCATTAAACCCAACAGAAACGCAGTCTCAGTGAGAGAGGATATCACCCCTGAATACACACACCTTGGCTATCGTCCCAAATGGCACCCTATGCCCCATCTAGTGCACTACTTTCGACCAGAGCCCTATAGGGTCTTTGGTGCACTAAATAGGGAATAACAGGGTGCCATTTGGGACGCAACCCTTGTTTTGTTGCAGATAGAACACACACACTGTTAGGAGTCAACATCGCAGACTCAGAAATACACACATTCATCACAAACAGGCTGTAAAATATCAAAATCATCACAACAAAAACAACTAAATAAATCATAGTAAAAATCTTAAGTTCAGAGACAGGATATTAAGTAATATATGAAACACATTTTATCAACCACACATTCAAATATTTATTTTGAAAAATAATCTTAGTGTTAACAACTTCAGTTTTTGACACAGAAAGTTTTTGCAGACACGTTAGTGTTTTAACTAGTTCTGAACTACAAAGTAACTTGTAGTTATTTTTACGTAGACACAGGGGATTGTGGGAGTTGGAGTTTGGTAGCCATTTTGTTTAGACGGATCATTCCTTACATCTCTTCAGACACTGTGCAAATCGTTATAGTCATCTATATCTAGCTACTCTTCTATATATAAATATATATTTATTGATGTACTTGCATATACTTTAGAACATATCTGTAGGAGACCGTTGGCGTAACTATGACCTTTCTGGACATCTTTCAACAGAATGAAAAGGAGAGAAAGATGCACAGAAATGAAAGTGTTGGCCGGCCAATCCATCTGAGACAGTTTAGACTGACAAAACACATGATGCAATCTGAGACAATTTAGACTGACAAAACACATGATGCAATCTGAGACAATTTAGACTGACAAAACACATGATGCAATCTGAGACAATTTAGACTGACAAAACACATGATGCAATCTGAGACAGTTTAGACGGACAAAACACATGATGAACCACCCTACGTAGGGACCCTAGTTAGGATAATAAACATGATGAACCACCCTACGTAGGGACCCTAGTTAGGATAATAAACATGATGAACCACCCTACGTAGGGACCCTAGTTAGGATAATAAACATGATGAACCACCCTACGTAGGGACCCTAGTTAGGATAATAAACATGATGAACCACCCTACGTAGGGACCCTAGTTAGGATAATAAACCTGATGAACCACCCTACATAGGGACCCTAGTTAGGATAATAAACATGATGAACCACCCTACGTAGGGACCCTAGTTAGGATAATAAACATGATGAACCACCCTACGTAGGGACCCTAGTTAGGATAATAAACATGATGAACCACCCTACGTAGGGACCCTAGTTAGGATAATAAACATGATGAACCACCCTACGTAGGGACCCTAGTTAGGATAATAAACATGATGAACCACCCTACGTAGGGACCCTAGTTAGGATAATAAACATGATGAACCACCCTACGTAGGGACCCTAGTTAGGATAATAAACATGATGAACCACCCTACGTAGGGACCCTAGTTAGGATAATAAACATGATGAACCACCCTACATAGGGACCCTAGTTAGGATAATAAACATGATGAACCACCCTACGTAGGGACCCTAGTTAGGATAATAAACATGATGAACCACCCTACGTAGGGACCCTAGTTAGGATAATAAACATGATGAACCACCCTACGTAGGGACCCTAGTTAGGATAATAAACATGATGAACCACCCTACGTAGGGACCCTAGTTAATATAATAAACATGATGAAACCACCCTGCGTAGGGACCCTAGTTAGGCTAAAGAGATGGGGATTAGGACAGAACAGCCAGTGTTGAATCAGAGCCAAAGAACAGGACAGACACTTTACAGGACAACTTCCTGAATTTCCCCGGGTAATATAACACTGGTTCAACTGTTTCAATGACAACCCACTCACTAACAGGACAGGTGATTACTTGAACTTTATTAATAAAGACTGAAATGGGTAGCTGACCTGAAACTAGTGGCTGACCTGCAAAACAGATGTCTACTCTCTCTCTCTCTCTCTCTCTCTCTCTCTCTCTCTCTCTCTCTCTCTGTCTCTGTCTCTCTCTCTCTATCTCTCTATCTCTCTGTCTCTCTCTCTCTCTCTCTCTCTCTCTCTCGCTCTCTCTCTCTCTCTCTCTCTCTCTCCGTCCAGTCAGTCATGCTTCAGGGAGGTTTATAATGGATGGTAGATGGAGAAAGCAGAAGAGAAAAGCTCTGCCTCACACATACACTCTGCGTCCCAAATGACAGCCCTACTCCCTATATAGTGCACTACTTTTGAACAGGGCCTATAATGCTCTGGTCAAAAGTAGTGCACTATATAGGGAATATGATGCCATTTGGGACGCAGCCACAGACAGACACTGTTCTCATTTTGGGTAATGTGCTCCACAACAAGGGGGGGGGGGTGTCAGACTTCAAGCCAGCTTGGCTAGAACAACCACCAAGAGTCTCCAGAGTCTAATAGTCAGAGAAATAATTACTAAATCACATCACTACGTTTTCTTTACAATATCTGATTGTCAAATGTGTGTGCTGTGTGTTTTAGGATGGGGTTCAATAAGCACCCCCTAACACTCCCCATGACACTTCTCCAATGTGTGTGTGTGTGTGTGTGTGTGTGTATGTGATTGGGAGCTCTCCTCAGTAGGAGCAATGGGAGGAGTCCTAACTTTAAGGGAGTTTCCACACACTGATGTCCTCCTGTGTGATTAAAGATCACATCTGAAGATAACCAGCAATCAGAGGGATCCTAGGCCAGCTTCTGCCCAATGGAATGATACACACAAACACACGTTCCCCCTCCACACACACACACTCCCACAAGCCACTGTGAGGTCTGTCTGTGAGTCACTGGGCCGGACCTGTTCCTAGTTATCACAGCTTTTCTTGCCTGTCTTTATTCTGTTTTCTTAGGCAGGTCTCAAGAGTATCCTGCTGCTACAGAGGCCCCTGGTCCAGCCCCGTGTTACTGTGTGGGTGTGCATGGATATAATATGTGTCTGTGCACGCATAAACTATGTGTGTGTGTGTGTGAGGTCTCAGGAGTATCCTCTAGCTGCTGTTACAGAGAGGCCCCAGGCCCCAGGCCCCCCTGGACCCCCACATCCCGAGTTACTGCCACTCCTACACGGTTAGATCTCATAAATCTATAGGAGAGAGAGATTGAGGGAGAAGAAGAGAGGGGGAGGAGATGAGGAGAGAGGAAGGAGAGGACGGACAGGAGAAAGAGGAGGGGGGTTTTGGATGTGGATATGAGGGAGGGAGGGAGGGAGGAGGGAGGGAGGAGGGAAGAGAGGAGGGATGGAGATAGAGGGAGAGATATTGGGAGGGAGGGAGAGGGATAGAGGGAGGGATAGAGGGAGGGAGGAGAGGAGGGAGAGGGATAGAGGAGGGTGGAGATGTGGATACGGGGTCTGTGTTTCGTCTGTGGTGTGGGGTCTGGAGACAAGGCTGATAACTAGCTCACACCGGATCTCACACACACACACAACCACCTCCACACTGTTGTGATACTATAGAGCCAGGGGAGTGGGGGGGGGGGGGACTGAGAGAGAGGGAGAGAAAGAGAGAGCGAGAGAGGGGAACAGAGAGAGAGAGAGAGAAAGAGAGAGAGGGGAACAGAGAGTGATAGAGAGAAAGGGGAAATGAGAGAGAGAGAGAGAGAGGGTAACAGAGCGATAGAGAGAAAGGGGAAATGAGAGACAGAGAGAGACAGAGAGAGAGAGAGAGAGAGAGAGAGAGAGAGAGAGAGAGAGAGAGAGAGAGAGAGAGTGAGACAGAGAGAGAGAGAGAGAGAGAGAGAGAGAGAGAGAGAGCAGAGATGGATTAAAAGAGCGTAACAGAACATTCCCCAGAATATGGAAGTCAATCAGTGTTAATGACATATATAAAACAGGTTGTAAACCAGGTCTGCCAGTCATCAAGATGGCCGCCATGGTGATAAGACTGGCAGGGTAATTGTGCTACAGGGTAATAATGCTCTGGCCTTGGATGCCGTGGCAGGGGGACGCCCGCTTGCGTGGCACCATTACCCTGGCACTGATAAGATCAACCCTTCTGTCACAGGGTTGAATTGAATAAAATTTATTGAGGGTAGAGGTGCCACGCGATAGGGCATCCCCCTGGCTGACAGTGTCAACAGTCTCTGGACCAGTCCAGGGACTCTGCTCTCAGGGCAGGAGGCAGAACATAACCAACCAGAGAAGGCCGGTCTCTGGAACTTGATTACTTTCACTTTGTTGATGTTCTCCAGCTCCTGTCACTTTTGGATGTGTGGAATGGAATGTATTACTTTCCACAGTCTGAGGGACAAACCAGTCCACAGGGCTAACTCTACAGAACCTCTGGCTCTGACACACTTCATTCCTGTTCTCCAGACTACAGTATACCCTAACCCCTAAGTGTGGTTATGATACTGTTAGACTGTAGTCAACGATAGTGTGGTTATGATATTGTTAGACTGTACTTAGTCTAGGTGAGGTGGAGACTGGAAGTGTCATCATATCATGGTGGAACATTAAGGTGTACGTGTGTTAATTTAGAAAGACTGACTCAAACAGTGTGAAGCCACAGGAATGACACTCATGTCTGTCTGTCTTTCTGTCTGTCTGATGTGGGTTTGTGGGTCCGTGTGTGTGAAAGGTGTGTGTGCTTCTCGCAGTATGTGTGTGTGTGTGTGTCTGTTCAGTAGGTGTTGGTCACGTCTCTGTCTCTTACTGTTATCTGAGCTGTGGTAGGAATGACTAACACTAACCCTCAGGTCAGAACCATTAACCACCAGAGAGAGGGAGGAGGGAGAGAGAGAAGGAGGGAGAGAGAGAAGAGAGAAAGCGAAGAGAGAGAGAGAGAGAGAGAGAGAGAGAGAGAGAGAGAGAGAGAGAGAGAGAGAGAGAGAGAGAGAGAGAGAGAGAGAGAGAGAGAGATGAGAGAGAGAGAGAGAGAGAGAGAGAGAGAGAGAGCGAGAGAGAGAGAGGGGGGGGGGAGAGAGAGGAGAGAGGGGTGGAGAGAGGAGGGAGAGAGAGAAGAGAGAGGAGGGGTAGAGAGAGAGAGGGAGAGAGAGAGGGGTAACGAGAGAGAGAGAGAGAGAGAGAGAGAGAGAGGGGTAGAGAGAGAGGGAAAGAGAGAGAGAGGGGGGTAGAGAGAGAGGGAGAGAGAGAGAAGGAGGAAGAGTGTGAAAGAGAGAAAGAGAGAGCCGGCTGGGACTGACATGAGCCAGGTCTAATCATTTAGATTTACAGCCAGTGTCATCTACAGAGAAAGGAGGAAGACTCAACTGTGAACTCTCACACACACAACTATCTGGTCACAGACTACACCTGTAAAAATAAGGATAAGGTTCATCCCCCGGGGTGAGCCTAGCTATTTCCAATCAATATGACACACAAAGGAATTGAATGGACCGTGACGTACAGGGGCTTCACCCACAAACCACCATTTAAGGTGAACAATGAAGTGTGAGTCTTTGTGGTGGTCGACTGCACCTTTTTGGTTTAGATAGGTGTTTCAACACTCCCAGGCTGCGTCCCAAATTACACCTATTCCCTACATAGTGCACTACTGTTGACCAGAGGTCTTATGGGCCCTGGTCAAAAGTAGTGCACTTTATAGTGATAGGGTGCCATTTCGGACGCAAGCCAGAACCTCAGTCACTTTTAACTGGAAGTGATGGGAGCGGTGAGTGGGTGACTGACTGATAGAGAGAGAGAGGATGGGGGAGATAGAGAGAGAGAGGATGGGGGAGATAGAGAGAGAGAGGATGGGGGAGATAGAGAGAGAGAGGATGGGGGAGATAGAGGGAAAGAGGAGGAGAGAGGGATAGAGAGAGAGGATGGGAGAGATAGAGGGAAAGAGGGAGGAGAGGGATAGAGAGAGGATGGGAGAGATATAGGGAAAGAGGAGAGAGAGGGATAGAGAGAGAGGATGGGAGAGATATAGGGAAAGAGGAGGAGAGAGGGTAGAGAGGATGGGGAGATAGAGGAAAGAGGAGGAGAGAGGGATAGAGAGAGAGGATGGAGGAGATAGAGGGAAAGAGGAGGAGAGAGGGGATAGAGAGAGAGGATGGGGAGATAGAGGGAAAGAGGAGGAGAGAGGGATAGAGAGAGAGAGGATGGGGGAGATAGAGAGAGAGAGGATGGGGGAGATAGAGAGAGAGAGGAGGAGAGAGATAGAGAGAGAGAAGATGAGAGAGGGATAGAGAGAGAGAGGATGGGGGAGATAGAGAGAGAGAGGATGGGGGAGATAGAGAGAGAGAGGAGGAGAGAGATAGAGAGAGAGAGTAGGAGAGAGGGATAGAGAGAGAGAGGATGAGAGAGGGATAGAGAGAGAGAGGATGGGGGAGATAGAGAGAGAGAGGAGGAGAGAGGGATAGAGAGAGAGATGGGAGAGATAGAGAGATAGAGGAGGAGAGAGGGAGAGAGAGAGAGAGAGGATGGGGAGATAGAGAGATAGAGGAGGAGAGAGAGGAGGAGAGAGAGGATGGGGGAGATAGAGAGAGAGAGGAGGAGAGAGAGATAGAGAGATAGAGGAGGAGAGAGGGATAGAGAGAGAGAGGATGGGAGAGATATATAGAGAGAGGATGGGGAGATAGAGGAGGAGAGAGGGATAGAGAGAGAGAGGATGGGAGAGATAGAGAGAGAGAGGATGGGGGAGATAGAGGAGGAGAGAGGGATAGAGAGAGAGAGGATGGAGAGATAGAGAGAGAGGATGGGGGAGATAGAGGAGGAGAGAGGGATAGAGAGAGAGAGGATGGGAGAGATAGAGAGAGAGAGGATGGGGGAGATAGAGGAGGAGAGAGGGATAGAGAGAGAGAGGATGGGAGAGATAGAGAGAGAGGATCGGGGAGATAGAGGAGGAGAGAGGGATAGAGAGAGAGAGGATGGGAGAGATAGAGAGAGAGAGGATGGGGGAGATAGAGGAGAATAGAGGGATAGAGAGAGAGAGGATGGTTTTGATAAGCCACATAAAAGAGTGATTTGCTCACCCTCAAGTCATCAGTAGAACACCACACACCCACACTGTCTGAGTGACATCACCTCACTGCTATGGCTTTCATATCCGTGCATAAAGATAGATTAGAAGGAAAGAGGGGGAACTAGCCTGTGGACCTGACTGAGATGATGTCACCTCCTATAGGAAGTCATGCTGGGTCTAAATATCCCTTCTGTGTCTCCAGGCCATACTCCCCTGGAAACTGTGGGTCTGTGACCTCCATACGCTCTCAATACGTCTCTAAATGAGGAGAGATCCATTAGCTAACTACCACCCTCAGCGGGGGTCGGTCACAACCGGATGCTTCCGGAGAGCCTGTGACGCGGCTTCCGCTTTCGGACGTTAACAAGACGACACTCCATCTTAACTCCTCCTCCACATTTACTGGATTGGTTGAACAGTGCAGAAGACCGTTTTTTTCTTCTCTTTAGGACCAGAAAGAAGAAACACTGCGTTACACCTGCTATGTTAGGTTAGCTGAAGACATACCATCTCAACTGGGTCTGCTGTTTAACCATCTAACATCACCACAGGGAGTCCTGTCTAAAGAGACACTTAAGAGTCTAGGAGACACTAAAGACTCCTTATGATGTTTAAAAAAGCACAGATAAAGCTAGATGAATTCTATCTGTATTTCAACATCAATAGCCTACTCCCAGAATAGATATCATTGCTGAAACATAATTTCCTTGTTGTTACAGTGAGCGGTGGGCATTTGTGTGGCTTGACTGTCTCATTAATAGCATTGTTTTTCATCTCCTAACTCTAACCTTTCAACGGATGACAACTGACTTCTCCAAAATCATCAGAGAACTGTCATAATAGAAAACAACAACAACAAACTACCTCTAACAATTAAAGCAAAATATAGCAGCAATTATTTTTATCATGTTATAAACAAATGTAATTTAAATTCATATTCCCAAATCGCAGATCTAGTGTGTGTCGCAAATGGCACCCTAGTCCCTATATAGTGAGCTACTTTTGACAAGAGTTCTATGGACCGTGGTCAAAAGTAGTGTTCTATAAAGGGTATAGGTTTCCATTTGGGTCACAGACCTACAGTTCAGAAAGCAAAGCTGTAGGAGGGATTCTATAATGACCTAAGTACTGGGTACAGGACCATGATTCAGACTCTCTACCTTGTCTTTATATTGGCCATCATTTATCCCCATCCCATTAGGACAGTCACTTCTGCCAGTGTAGTAACTAAGCAGTAACTGTGTAGTAACTAAGCAGTAACTGTGTAGTAACTAAGCAGTAACTGTGTAGTAACTAAGCAGTAAAACTGTGTAGTAACTAAGCAGTAACTGTGTAGTAACTAAGCAGTTACTTAACTGTGTAGTAACTAAGCAGTAACTGTGTAGTAACTAAGCAGTAACTGTGTAGTAACTAAGCAGAAACTGTGTAGTAACTAAGCAGTAACTGTATGTGAGTAACACTAAGATAACATGGTTGACCACACCTTAGTAACGAACAGGTTTTGTGATCAGGTCTAAGAAAGACAGGGTTCAATGTCATGAACATGAATGGTTCAAGAAGCCCTTCTCACCACAAACTATTTTAGATTTAGAGACAGGATTATTGCACCAATCTGACAACTCATAGTTTATAAATCAGTAACAAATCCCCAAATAGATACTGGGAGAACTTGTAAGGCAGGAAAGGAAGGACTGGGAATATAAAAGCATCTCTCTCGCTCCCTATTGAAAGGTGTGGTGTTGAGTGTGTGGCTGGCAGGGGGTATTGAAAGGTGTGGTGTGGCTGGAGGGGGGTATTGAAAGGTGTGGTGTTGAGTGTGTGGCTGGTGGGGGGTATTGAAAGGTGTGGTGTTGAGTGTGTGGCTGGCGGGGGGTATTGAAAGGTGTGGTGTTGAGTGTGTGGCTGGCAGGGGGGTATTGAAAGGTGTGGTGTTGAGTGTGTGGCTGGGGGGGGGTATTGAAATGTGTGGTGTTGAGTGTGTGGCTGGAGGGGGGTATTGGAAGGTGTGGTGTTGAGTGTGTGGCTGGCAGGGGGTATTGAAAGGTGTGGGGTTGAGTGTGTGGCTGGAGGGGGATATTGAAAGGTGTGGTGTTGAGTGTGTGGCTGGAGGGGGGTATTGGAAGGTGTGGTGTTGAGTGTGTGGCTGGAGGGGGGTATTGGAAGGTGTGGTGTTGAGTGTGTGGCTGGAGGGGGGTATTGAAAGGTGTGGTGTTGAGTGTGTGGCTGGAGGGGGGTATTGGAAGGTGTGGTGTTGAGTGTGTGGCTGGAGGGGGGTATTGAAAGGTGTGGTGTTGAGTGTGTGGCTGGCAGGGGGTATTGGAAGGTGTGGTGTTGAGTGTGTGGCTGGAGGGGGGTATTGAAAGGTGTGGTGTTGAGTGTGTGGCTGGAGGGGGGTATTGAAAGGTGTGGTGTTGAGTGTGTGGCTGGAGGGGGGTATTGAAAGGTGTGGTGTTGAGTGTGTGGCTGGCAGGGGGTATTGGAAGGTGTGGTGTTGAGTGTGTGGCTGGAGGGGGGTATTGAAAGGTGTGGTGTTGAGTGTGTGGCTGGAGGGGGGTATTGAAAGGTGTGGTGTTGAGTGTGTGGCTGGCGGGGGGTATTGAAAGGTGTGGTGTTGAGTGTGTGGCTGGAGGGGGGTATTGAAAGGTGTGGTGTTGAGTGTGTGGCTGGAGGGGGGTATTGAAATGTGTGGTGTTGAGTGTGTGGCTGGAGGGGGGTATTGAAATGTGTGGTGTTGAGTGTGTGGCTGGAGGGGGGTATTGAAAGGTGTGGTGTTGAGTGTGTGGCTGGAGGGGGGTATTGAAAGGTGTGGTGTTGAGTGTGTGGCTGGAGGGGAGTATTGAAAGGTGTGGTGTTGAGTGTGTGGCTGGAGGGGGGTATTGAAAGGTGTGGTGTTGAGTGTGTGGCTGGAGGGGAGTATTGAAAGGTGTGGTGTTGAGTGTGTGGCTGGAGGGGAGTATTGAAAGGTGTGGTGTTGAGTGTGTGGCTGGAGGGGGGTATTGAAAGGTGTGGTGTTGAGTGTGTGGCTGGAGGGGGGTATTGAAAGGTGTGGTGTTGAGTGTGTGGCTGGTGGGGGGTATTGAAAGGTGTGGTGTTGAGTGTGTGGCTGGAGGGGGGTATTGAAAGGTGTGGTGTTGAGTGTGTGGCTGGCAGGGGGTATTGAAAGGTGTGGTGTTGAGTGTGTGGCTGGAGGGGGGTATTGAAAGGTGTGGTGTTGAGTGTGTGGCTGGCGGGGGGTATTGAAAGGGGTGTTTTTGAGTGTGTCTGGAGGGGGGTATTGAAAGGTGTGGTGTTGAGTGTGTGGCTGGAGGGGGGTATTGAAAGGTGTGGTGTTGAGTGTGTGGCTGGAGGGGAGTATTGGAAGGTGTGGTGTTGAGTGTGTGGCTGGAGGGGGGTATTGAAAGGTGTGGTGTTGAGTGTGTGGCTGGAGGGGGGTATTGAAAGGTGTGGTGTTGAGTGTGTGGCTGGCAGGGGGTATTGAAAGGTGTGGTGTTGAGTGTGTGGCTGGAGGGGGGTATTGAAAGGTGTGGTGTTGAGTGTGTGGCTGGAGGGGGGTATTGAAAGGTGTGGTGTTGAGTGTGTGGCTGGCAGGGGGTATTGAAAGGTGTGGTGTTGAGTGTGTGGCTGGAGGGGGGTATTGAAAGGTGTGGTGTTGAGTGTGTGGCTGGAGGGGAGTATTGAAAGGTGTGGTGTTGAGTGTGTGGCTGGAGGGGAGTATTGAAAGGTGTGGTGTTGAGTGTGTGGCTGGAGGGGGGTATTGAAAGGTGTGGTGTTGAGTGTGTGGCTGGAGGGGGGTATTGAAAGGTGTGGTGTTGAGTGTGTGGCTGGTGGGGGGTATTGAAAGGTGTGGTGTTGAGTGTGTGGCTGGAGGGGGGTATTGAAAGGTGTGGTGTTGAGTGTGTGGCTGGCAGGGGGTATTGAAAGGTGTGGTGTTGAGTGTGTGGCTGGAGGGGGGTATTGAAAGGTGTGGTGTTGAGTGTGTGGCTGGCGGGGGGTATTGAAAGGTGTGGTGTTGAGTGTGTGGCTGGAGGGGGGTATTGAAAGGTGTGGTGTTGAGTGTGTGGCTGGAGGGGGGTATTGAAAGGTGTGGTGTTGAGTGTGTGGGTGGAGGGGAGTATTGGAAGGTGTGGTGTTGAGTGTGTGGCTGGAGGGGGGTATTGAAAGGTGTGGTGTTGAGTGTGTGGCTGGAGGGGGGTATTGAAAGGTGTGGTGTTGAGTGTGTGGCTGGCAGGGGGTATTGAAAGGTGTGGTGTGGCTGGAGGGGGGTATTGGAAGGTGTGGTGTTGAGTGTGTGGCTGGTGGGGGGTATTGAAAGGTGTGGTGTTGAGTGTGTGGCTGGCAGGGGGGTATTGAAAGGTGTGGTGTTGAGTGTGTGGCTGGCAGGGGGTGTGAGGTCAGCAGGACTCTTCCAGGGTATTGACCACCTGTTCCAGGATGTCAGGGCAGTGGTCAGCGATCTGCTGCAGGACACAGTTGGCATACTCCTGGAGCTCTGCACTCTCCCTCTCACAGACCTCCAGCTCCGACTCCAACTGATGGGGTGGGAGGAAGAGGGGGGGAGGGGGAGAGAGAGGGGGGAGAGGAGAGAGGGTCAGGGGGAGAGGAGAGAAATGTTAAAAACAAGTATTCTGTAACATCACATCATAGGTCAGGTACATGGTAACATACTTTATCAACAAAACAGTGAGATAACACAAGTGGATTTCATAAGCATGAGGAGAAAACATTTCAGAGTGACTTTCAAAACAGATGGTCTTTCTGGTCAGTGGAGAGAGAAGGACCTCCATGGTAGACAGCCTGACTGACTGGCCTTAAGTCTCCCAGGGCTGATGAGACTGTACACATCTTTCCCTTTCCCTCCATCCTCCTCCTTCCCTCCTCCCTCTATCCCTTCTTTCTTCTATTTTCTTCTCTGTGAGGTGAGAGGTCACAGGAAATGGGTAGCTAGTCTGCTGTAAAGGAGTGAGCAGAGGAGGAGAGCAGAGGAAGAGAGAGTGAAGAGAGAGATAGATAGAGAGAGAAAGAGAAGAGAGAGATAGAGAGAGAGAAAGAAAGAGAAGAGAGAGATAGAGATGGAGAGAGAGAGAAGAGAGAGAAAGAGAAGGAGAGAGAGAAAAGAGAGATAGAGAGGGAGAGAGAGAGAGAAGAGAGAGATAGAGGGAGAGAGAGAAGAGAGAGATAGAGAGGGAGAGAGAGAAGAGAGAGAGAGAGAGAAGGAGAGAGAGAAGAGAGAGAGATAGAGGGAGAGAGAGAGAGAAAGAGGGACTGAGTGATTTAGAGAGGGGGAACATCTGTGTGAGTTAACAACACCGTCTCCACCTCTTCTCCCCCTCTTCTCCTTCAGCACTCCTTGTCCTTCTCCTCTCCTCCACCTCTTCCTTTCTCTTTTCCACCTCTCCACCTGGCCCAGGGTCACCCCCTCTCTCTCCCCCAACCTCCCCTCTCTCTCCCTGGGCCTTGAATCCACAGCTGATCCCCTCTTCACATCCACATCCCCAACCTCCACCAACTCACTTAACCCATTTAAATTCTCCTGGAACGCTCCGTGCCTCCACCAACTACCCAAGACCTCTTTTTAAGTCATTATATAAAATTCTACACTTGGAATGTTCATCTAAAAGGTTTAATTTTCCACTCATTAATGGAATCTGAACCTAAAGGGGATTTAATGTTGGACAGCTCCTCAGGCTAATGATCATCACAGGTGGGGTTATCTTTAACACACAGTCTGAGGCCCAAATGGGACCCTATTCCTTAGCAGGGCCCGTAAGGCTCTGGTCAAAAGTAGTGCCCTACATAGGGAATAGGGTGCTATTTGGGATGCATACCAGATCTTTAACACACAGATCCTTTATTCCAAATTATTTTTTCAAAGGCTGGAGGTTGAGAGGTGACGAGGAGGGAAAGTGTGTGTGTGCCTGGCCGTTGAGGTGCCAGCTATACCTTATGAAATCAGTGCTGGCATTAACAGGTGGCTGGCTGGTGGCACGCACGCACATACACACACACACACACATATATATATATACAGGCACACGGAGACACACACACACACACACACACACACACACACACACACACAAAGAGCCGCCCAGTGTTTGGCGCATGGGGAAGTTGACGTAAGGTTGGTCAGAGAGAGCGAAGGGGCAGATTCTGCTGTACTTCTCAAGAAGCTGTAAAAAGATTCTCCATAAACATATTCCCTTCAAGGACTGTTACCCTCAACACACCCACAGACGGACAAACTGGGAGAGAGAGAGAGAGAGAGAGAGAGAGAGGGAGGGAGGGAAGGGGAGAGAGGGAGAGAGGGAGGGGGGAGGGAGGGGGAGAGAGGGAGGGAGGGAATGAGAGATGAGGAAAGAACACTAGCTGCCCAGTGTGTGTGTGAGGGAGAGAGAGAACGAGAGAGAGAAAGAAAGGAGTAGAGGAGAGTGTAGTATTCATTTCAGGCTCTGTCTTCCATCACTGTGAGGAACCCCAGAGGCCGAGAGTACTGTAGATCGGAGCTGGACAAACAGCACAGACACACACACACACACACGGAGGCCAAGCGTGGCCCGCTCCGCTCTGCACCCCAGAAACCACTGGGTTCTTCCGCTCTCTCCCTGGGCCTCTTTGAACAGAAATGTTTCGCTCTGCCGGACAGCTTTTAAATTGCTTTTCACATTTTGAACGGACGCCAATGATCCAAAACCCATAGTTCTTTCTTTCGCCCATAAGAAAGTAGGATTTATTTTTTTATTTTTTATAAAAGAAAATACCCAAAAATGATTTTCTTTGGCTCAATCCATGTTGAAATGTCAAACTACCAAGGCTGATGACAAAGACATCTGAAACAACACAAAGAGGTCATATTCACAGACCATCATCTACACATCCCTTTGTGTGTCAAGTTTGGATCTTCAACAATTTCATCATTAATAAACCACAACAAACGGAGCTCCTTAGACGGTAGAGGAGAAGTCAACTGGTAGACTGAATGTCATCACAACTGGACCGGCTCAGACGCTTAGTGACATAGAGAATGACAGATGTTACACTGGTGCCCAGTAGAGAGGAGAGAAATAGAGTGGGACAGAAAGAGGTATAGAGCAAGCTAGTACACACTAAGTTCAAAGGCCCTTCAGGGGGAGTGTGGGGCGTATATGCTCACTGAAAGAGTTTTCAGCCTGGTTCCCCTCCCTGCCCGCTTCCATCCATGGTCCACTGCCAATGGTCCAGCCCTGATCATCTATGGTCCACTACCCACTGCTAGGTCTCTGGGTCTGTGGGTCTTTAACTAGGGGGAGGGAGGATAACCAGGTGCTGGCTGATCTAGTGGCTAATTTCAGGACCTGTGATCTGCATCACCTGCAACAAGTCACCTGGGAACTCGGCTATAACAAGGCACTCACTAAGGTTTGGGGGGGCGGGGGAGGGAGGGAGGGGGGGAGACCCAGAAAGAGAGTGAGGAGAAACCAGAGTGTTGGTGTAACCAGCGAGGTGAAAGAGGAGAGGTAAAGAGAGAGGTAGAGAGTGTATTGAGTCATGTGTTGGAGGTAATGAAGCTTAACCAGCAGGCTGATATATGAGCCCTGTTCCCCTCTCTGCTCTGGGGTGAGGGCTAGGGGGGGGGCTGGGGATGGAGGGGTGAGGCTTGGTTTGGCAGAGCACGCTCCCTTCTCCAAGCCCCATTAGGATCACACAGCGGGGAACTACCGCTCCAGCAGGCACAGAGAGCTTCACACTCACACACACAGACACACACACACACACACACACACTGACACACACACACACACACGTACAGGACACACAAACATTCATTAGCGAGCACGTGCACACACACACACCCGTGTGAGGTCCTTCACTGATGACTTCTGGATTGAAGACCCCACACTGGTCTAACTGTAGGTGTGAGGGGGCAACATAGCAATGGTATTGACATTGGCATGGATATATAGACAGACAGCACCTGGGCTTGAATGTACGGTCTACTGCCCTCACCACAAACCCACATCAGTCTCCACAGACAGTCCACACACTGACCTGGCTGATACATACAGACAGTCCACACACTGACCTGGCTGATACATACAGACAGTCCACACACTGACCTGGCTGACACATACAGACAGTCCACACACTGACCTGGCTGATACATACAGACAGTCCACACACTGACCTGGCTGATACATACAGACAGTCCACACACTGACCTGGCTGATACATACAGACAGTCCACACACTGACCTGGCTGACACATACAGACAGTCCACACACTGACCTGGCTGATACACACAGACAGTCCACACACTGACCTGGCTGATACATACAGACAGTCCACACACTGACCTGGCTGACACATACAGACAGTCCACACACTGACCTGGCTGATACATACAGACAGTCCACACACTGACCTGGCTGACACATACAGACAGTCCACACACTGACCTGGCTGATACATACAGACAGTCCACACACTGACCTGGCTGATACATACAGACAGTCCACACACTGACCTGGCTGATACATACAGACAGTCCACACACTGACCTGGCTGATACATACAGACAGTCCACACACTGACCTGGCTGACACAATAAGTATGTGTTGAGGTCTGATCAACTACACACAGACAGCGTCTGTGTCCCAGATGGCACCCTATTCCCTATATAGTGCACTACATTTGACATTTGGGAGGCAGACACAGACAGCACCTCCAAAGCATACCAGACACCATATAGCCGTTAGCTGTATTTTAACTTTAGTATATTTAGCAAGGATCCCCAGAAAAAACAAGGCTGTAAATATAAGGTTTTAGGGCCTAGGAGAGAGAGATAACCTAGCCTACTATCTGTCTATGTGTCTTCTGCTAAGTCCTCTTCTTTCATAGCCTTGACCCACAAATGGAGAGGTAGAGGAGGGAGGGAGGGGTGAGTAGAAGGAGAAGGGTGGAGAGGGAGGGAGGGAGGGAGGGAGGGAGGGGTAATGTTGGAGACTGCAGATGTTTTTACTGGGTGCATCATAGAGAGGTAAAGGAGTATTACGGCTCATTATCAGGGAGGATGATCATCTGTCTGATCTGGGTTTAGGGCTGCAGTGTGTGTGTGTTCAGATAAACAGGTGGGGTAATTCTGAAACGGTAATGAACTCAAAACTATGGGGGCGGCCAGGTTGCAGTCTCGAGGCAAACTCCAACACACACACACATCCCACACACACCGAGGTTGAACCACTTAGCTGAGGAATGCTAATGGTCGAGAAGCAGAGTAGAGGCCGGCGGACCAAATGAAACCCTATTCCCTATATAGTGCACTGCTTTTGACCAGAATAAGCACACTATATATGGAATAGGGTGCCATTTGGGAGGCAGATGAGGTGGAATCTCAATAACATCTCGACTAGAACCTGACCTACAGAAGAAAAATGCCCCTGAGACATTATCTGATTACTGACTAACTGCAGCAGAAGAACCATTAGAAGGTAATGTATTGTAAAACCATTATGCACTAATGGTTCATGGTTCACAATATGACTATGTTTTAGCTAACACCCAATGTGGCCCAGGAGATGTAGCTATAGTACTGGGCTTAGTGTACTTAGTGTACATACATTAGTGTAGAGAAGGAGCTTTAGTACTGGGCTTAGTGTATATATGGAGTTATAGTACTGGGCTTAGTGTAGAGATGGAGTTATAGTACTGGGCTTAGTGTAGAGATGGAGTTATAGTACTGGGCTTAGTGTATATATGGAGTTATAGTACTGGGCTTAGTGTAGAGATGGAGTTATAGTACTGGGCTAATGTAGAAATGGAGTTACATTTTAGTCATTTAGCAGACGCTGTTATCCAGAGCGACTTACAGTTAGTGAGTGCATACATTATTTTTTATTTTATTTTTCATACTGGCCCCCCATGGGAATCGAACCCAAAACCCTGGCGTTGCAAACGCCATGCTCTACCAACTGAGCTACATCCCTGCCGGCTATTCCCTCCCCTACCCTGGACGACGCTGGGCCAATTGTGCGCCGCCCCATGGGTCTCCCGGTCGTGGCCGGCTACGACAGAGCCTGGATTCGAACCAGGATCTCTAGTGGCACAGCCTTAGACCACTGCGCCACTCGGTAGGGGCGTAGGAGGTAAAGATATTGACTGTAGTTTTTTATATTCAGCCTCCCTCTCTCTCCCTCCCTCCCTCCCTCCCCTCTTTCTGTCTCCCTCCCCCCTCTCTCTCCCTCCCTCCCCTCTCTTTCCCTCCCTCCCCCTCTCTGCCTCTCTCCCTCTCTCTCTCTCTCTCTCTCTCTCTCTCTCTCTCTCCCTCTCTTTCTCCCCCAGCTTGTCTACCCATTACTGCCAATGGGGGAGAGATGTGGGGATGGAATGGAGAGGAGGGGTAGGAGAACTGTTAAACCCATCAAGTCTCAATTCACTAAATCTGCATAAAGAGAAAAAGGCGAGGCAGCCTTGGTTCAGAACGTCAGCGCTACATATTAATCTGAGAGCAAATAATGACTCTTTGACAAGTCAAGTTGTTCATCCCAAAGTCGCCTTATTTCCTATAAGGTGCCATTTGGGACTCGTCCAAGGAAGCGGATCCTGGTGCTTTTTTTCAGACAGCCAAATGAAAGGGTCCGTCATCTTCAGGGAGACTCGGCTGCATAAATTGCTTGTTCCCCCCAAAACATCAGTTCCCAAAACCCCAGTCCATTTCCCCTTATTCTCCTCCTCTTATGCCCCTGTGCCCCTCGCTCCATACAATAGGATGAGCTCACTCTTCACCCTCCTCCTCTCCTCCTTCTACCCCTCCCTTCCTCCCTCCCTCCCTCACTCACTCCCTCCATCCATCTATCCCTCCCTCCCTCCATCCATCCCTCGCTCCCTAACTCCCTCCCTCCCTCCCTCCCTCCCTGTCAATCGTTCTAGAATCCCCCTCTCTCTTCTTCCCATGCCAGAATATTTACGTCTCTCTCTCTCTCTCTCTCTCTCTCTCTCTCTCTCTCTCTCTCTCTCTCTCTCTCTCTCTCTCTCTCTCTCTCTCTCCCATGCCCTAGGGTCTCCTCCTCCTCTCCTCCTATATGTCGTTAGGCAGTATAACGACGCCCCACTAATGCTCTGACAGGCCACTGAACCGGGCTGGCGCCGCAGTGCTGAACTGGGGATGGGGACAGGATCCGGAGAGAAAGAGAGAAGGAGAGAGAGATGGAGAGAATGTGACAAGGAGAAAGAGAGAGGGCAAACGAGTGGGTTCTCCCAAAGCCCCAAAGCTGGGCCTAGCTGGCATGAGTCAACACATATCCAAGCATACTCTCTTGGAAGACAATGGAAGTAGAATAGAAAAATAATTATTTCTCCTTTTACGGCCCAATATTATTAAAAACCAGCATGTTCCGGTATTAAAGCCTTCAAAAGGTTCCATGGTGAGAGGGTTCCAAGCCTCATTGGTTTGGTTTGGTGAGGGGTAGAGGGGTAGAGGGAAAAGTTTCCTGATTTCACTGGCAGGGTCTTATCCAGTGGCTGGGGTGATGTCAATAAAATAAGTGTGCAATGTTCCTACGTCCCCTTCTCTGTCTCTCTCCGTCTGTCCCTCTCCCTCCCCGTTACACCTGGACACTGCCGATATTATCAGTAGGGTCAGGCAGTTCTTCGTCCCTCAGTAGCTGTGATGTGGACATAGTTGTGGACAAGGTAAGAGACAGAGAGATAAAGAGGATCTGGGTGAGAAACAAGGGCAAGGTTTGAATATAGATGACACCTTGGCTTAGACAAAACCTAGGCTACTATCTGTCTGCCTTGGGACTCGGTAAGGCTTGAAGTTACCCTTCCACCGCCACCCATCCCCAACCCAACATTATTCCCAAGCCTGTTGCACTTGGCCCCCAACTACCCCTCACTATCTCCTCTCCAGTCAATGGGGACAGGGGTTAAGGCTGGTTTATACTTGGTCTAACAACATGTCTGTAGACAGTTAGAATGTGACAAGTGTCGCTGGTCAAAACAACATTTCATTTATACTCCAGCGGAATGTCTGTAGACTGTCGCTGCAACTGTCGGTTTCCTTGTCACACAGACATAAAGAAAGTTTATGTCTCAGCTACTGTCACAACATCCGTTGTCATGGTTACCCGACTGCCACAGAAACCAGACCCAATCCCCCTGTGACAAGACGATGCAGGAGTTCTAGAATTCTCCGGTAGAATGACCTGCTTTTATTTTCCTCACACTCACAACCGTAAGCTATTTTCTGTACGCTCGCTATTACCTTGTAAATAATGATGTTGTTGTGAGTTTCCTTTCCTGTAATAATGAATAAAAAGTAGCTAAAGTTAAGACGTTGTCAGCTATACTCTGGTCATTATTTGAACTGACTAGCCAGCTAGCTAACAAGCTACCAACTAACCCAAACATTGTTTAGAACGTTTATTTTAGTTGCCTGGCTTGCTAGGTTGATATCTACTAAATTCATTTTTAAACTGATGGGTTTATTGGTGTTAAAATAGAGCAAGTATGCTATTTGTAGCACCAGGCTGATGATGTCATGCAGAGACTGTCGTTTTGTGTTTAATACTGTACTGTAGCTTCATGCATAATTCATAGTGACTCCTGAGACTGAGGCTCGAGACCAGGGAGCAGAGAGCAGAGTGGAGAAGATAGCCAAAGGAAATCTCAGGTTTAACCCATATGGCCTGGGAGATAGAGGCCTCAGAGACTGAGGTAGAGAGAGAGAGAGAGAGAGAGAGAGAGAGAGAGAGAGAGAGAGAGAGAGAGAGAGAGAGAGAGAGAGAGAGAGACGCTATGTGCCCACTGTCCACATTAGAGTCACACATTTCCCTCAGATTGCACAGACTAGCAAAGAATTTGAAAACAAAACAGAATTCCCTTATCTGTTAGGTGAAATACCACAGTGTGTCATCACAGCAGCAAGATTTGTGACCTGTTCCCACAAGACAAGGGCAACTAGTGGAGCATAAACATTTTATTTATTTAAATCTGTTTATTTATTTCCCCTTGCCATTCATTATACAGCTATTTGCACACTGTAACAACACTGTACTTCTGAAACTTCTGTGTGTGTAATATTTACTGTTAATTTCTGATTGCTTATTTCACTTTAGTTTATTGTTTTTCACTTTCTTTAGCAATGTATTCATGTGCTTCCAATTCCAATAAAGCCCCTTTGAATTGAACTGAAGGAGTCTATCCCTGTCTAGGATTGCCTCTCTAACAACCTATGAGCAGAGGAACCAGGGGAAATGTCAACACAAACAGAGACCTCTACAGTACATACACACTGATTCTAGAACTACAGGTCTCTACAGTACATACACACTGATTCTAGAACTACAGGTCTCTACAGTACATACACACTGATTCTAGAACTACAGGTCTCTACAGTACATACACACTGATTCTACTACCACAGGTCTCTACAGTACATACACACTGATTCTAGAACTACAGGTCTCTACAGTACATACACACTGATTCTACTACCACAGGTCTCTACAGTACATACACACTGATTCTAGAACTACAGGTCTCTACAGTACATACACACTGATTCTAGAACTACAGGTCTCTACAGTACATACACACTGATTCTACTACCACAGGTCTCTACAGTACATACACACTGATTCTAGAACTACAGGTCTCTACAGTACATACACACTGATTCTAGAACTACAGGTCTCTACAGTACATACACACTGATTCTAGAACTACAGGTCTCTACAGTACATACACACTGATTCTACTACCACGGGTCTCTACAGTACATACACACTGATTCTAGAACTACAGGTCTCTACAGTACATACACACTGATTCTACTACCACAGGTCTCTACAGTACATACACACTGATTCTACTACCACAGGTCTCTACAGTACATACACACTGATTCTAGAACTACAGGTCTCTACAGTACATACACACTGATTCTAGAACTACAGGTCTCTACAGCACAAACACACTGATTCTAGAACTACAGGTCTCTACAGTACATACACACTGATTCTAGAACTGCAGGTCTCTACAGCACAAACACACTGATTCTAGAACTACAGGTCTCTACAGTACATACACGCTGATTCTAGAACTACAGGTCTCTACAGTACATACACACTGATTCTAGAACTACAGGTCTCTACAGTACATACACACTGATTCTAGAACTACAGGTCTCTACAGTACATACACACTGATTCTACTACCACAGGTCTCTACAGTACATACACACTGATTCTAGAACTACAGGTCTCTACAGTACATACACACTGATTCTAGAACTACAGGTCTCTACAGTACATACACACTGATTCTAGAACTACAGGTCTCTACAGTACATACACACTGATTCTACTACCACAGGTCTCTACAGTACATACACACTGATTCTAGAACTACAGGTCTCTACAGTACATACACACTGATTCTAGAACTACAGGTCTCTACAGCACAAACACACTGATTCTAGAACTACAGGTCTCTACAGTACATACACACTGATTCTACTACCACAGGTCTCTACAGTACATACACACTGATTCTACTACCACAGGTCTCTACAGTACATACACACTGATTCTAGAACTACAGGTCTCTACAGCACAAACACACTGATTCTAGAACTACAGGTCTCTACAGTACATACACACTGATTCTAGAACTGCAGGTCTCTACAGCACAAACACACTGATTCTAGAACTACAGGTCTCTACAGTACATACACGCTGATTCTAGAACTACAGGTCTCTACAGTACATACACACTGATTCTAGAACTACAGGTCTCTACAGTACATACACACTGATTCTAGAACTACAGGTCTCTACAGTACATACACACTGATTCTACTACCACAGGTCTCTACAGTACATACACACTGATTCTAGAACTACAGGTCTCTACAGTACATACACACTGATTCTAGAACTACAGGTCTCTACAGTACATACACACTGATTCTAGAACTACAGGTCTCTACAGTACATACACACTGATTCTACTACCACAGGTCTCTACAGTACATACACACTGATTCTAGAACTACAGGTCTCTACAGTACATACACACTGATTCTAGAACTACAGGTCTCTACAGTACATACACACTGATTCTACTACCACAGGTCTCTACAGTACATACACACTGATTCTAGAACTACAGGTCTCTACAGTACATACACACTGATTCTAGAACTACAGGTCTCTACAGTACATACACACTGATTCTAGAACTACAGGTCTCTACAGTACATACACACTGATTCTACTACCACAGGTCTCTACAGTACATACACACTGATTCTAGAACTACAGGTCTCTACAGTACATACACACTGATTCTAGAACTACAGGTCTCTACAGCACAAACACACTGATTCTAGAACTACAGGTCTCTACAGTACATACACACTGATTCTAGAACTGCAGGTCTCTACAGCACAAACACACTGATTCTAGAACTACAGGTCTCTACAGTACATACACGCTGATTCTAGAACTACAGGTCTCTACAGTACATACACACTGATTCTAGAACTACAGGTCTCTACAGTACATACACACTGATTCTAGAACTACAGGTCTCTACAGTACATACACACTGATTCTACTACCACAGGTCTCTACAGTACATACACACTGATTCTAGAACTACAGGTCTCTACAGTACATACACACTGATTCTAGAACTACAGGTCTCTACAGTACATACACACTGATTCTAGAACTACAGGTCTCTACAGTACATACACACTGATTCTACTACCACAGGTCTCTACAGTACATACACACTGATTCTAGAACTACAGGTCTCTACAGTACATACACACTGATTCTAGAACTACAGGTCTCTACAGCACAAACACACTGATTCTAGAACTACAGGTCTCTACAGTACATACACACTGATTCTACTACCACAGGTCTCTACAGTACATACACACTGATTCTACTACCACAGGTCTCTACAGTACATACACACTGATTCTAGAACTACAGGTCTCTACAGCACAAACACACTGATTCTAGAACTACAGGTCTCTACAGTACATACACACTGATTCTAGAACTGCAGGTCTCTACAGCACAAACACACTGATTCTAGAACTACAGGTCTCTACAGTACATACACGCTGATTCTAGAACTACAGGTCTCTACAGTACATACACACTGATTCTAGAACTACAGGTCTCTACAGTACATACACACTGATTCTAGAACTACAGGTCTCTACAGTACATACACACTGATTCTACTACCACAGGTCTCTACAGTACATACACACTGATTCTAGAACTACAGGTCTCTACAGTACATACACACTGATTCTAGAACTACATGTCTCTACAGTACATACACACTGATTCTAGAACTACAGGTCTCTACAGTACATACACACTGATTCTACTACCACAGGTCTCTACAGTACATACACACTGATTCTAGAACTACAGGTCTCTACAGTACATACACACTGATTCTAGAACTACAGGTCTCTACAGCACAAACACACTGATTCTAGAACTACAGGTCTCTACAGTACATACACACTGATTCTACTACCACAGGTCTCTACAGTACATACACACTGATTCTACTACCACAGGTCTCTACAGTACATACACACTGATTCTAGAACTACAGGTCTCTACAGTACATACACACTGATTCTAGAACTACAGGTCTCTACAGCACAAACACACTGATTCTAGAACTACAGGTCTCTACAGTACATACACACTGATTCTAGAACTGCATGTCTCTACAGCACAAACACACTGATTCTAGAACTACAGGTCTCTACAGTACATACACGCTGATTCTAGAACTACAGGTCTCTACAGTACATACACACTGATTCTAGAACTACAGGTCTCTACAGTACATACACACTGATTCTAGAACTACAGGTCTCTACAGTACATACACGCTGATTCTAGAACTACAGGTCTCTACAGTACATACACACTGATTCTAGAACTACAGGTCTCTACAGTACATACACGCTGATTCTAGAACTACAGGTCTCTACAGTACATACACGCTGATTCTAGAACTACAGGTCTCTACAGTACATACACACTGATTCTAGAACTACAGGTCTCTACAGTACATACACACTGATTCTAGAACTACAGGTCTCTACAGTACATACACGCTGATTCTACTACCACAGGTCTCTACAGTACATACACACTGATTCTACTACCACAGGTCTCTACAGTACATACACACTGATTCTAGAACTACAGGTCTCTACAGTACATACACACTGATTCTAGAACTACAGGTCTCTACAGCACAAACACACTGATTCTAGAACTACAAGTCTCTACAGTACATACACACTGATTCTACTACCACAGGTCTCTACAGTACATACACACTGATTCTACTACCACAGGTCTCTACAGTACATACACACTGATTCTAGAACTACAGGTCTCTACAGCACAAACACACTGATTCTAGAACTACAGGTCTCTACAGTACATACACACTGATTCTAGAACTGCAGGTCTCTACAGCACAAACACACTGATTCTAGAACTACAGGTCTCTACAGTACATACACGCTGATTCTAGAACTACAGGTCTCTACAGTACATACACACTGATTCTAGAACTACAGGTATCTACAGTACATACACACTGATTCTAGAACTACAGGTCTCTACAGTACATACACACTGATTCTACTACCACAGGTCTCTACAGTACATACACACTGATTCTAGAACTACAGGTCTCTACAGTACATACACACTGATTCTAGAACTACAGGTCTCTACAGTACATACACACTGATTCTAGAACTACAGGTCTCTACAGTACATACACACTGATTCTACTACCACAGGTCTCTACAGTACATACACACTGATTCTAGAACTACAGGTCTCTACAGTACATACACACTGATTCTAGAACTACAGGTCTCTACAGCACAAACACACTGATTCTAGAACTACAGGTCTCTACAGTACATACACACTGATTCTACTACCACAGGTCTCTACAGTACATACACACTGATTCTACTACCACAGGTCTCTACAGTACATACACACTGATTCTAGAACTACAGGTCTCTACAGTACATACACACTGATTCTACTACCACAGGTCTCTACAGTACATACACACTGATTCTACTACCACAGGTCTCTACAGTACATACACACTGATTCTAGAACTACAGGTCTCTACAGTACATACACACTGATTCTAGAACTACAGGTCTCTACAGAACAAACACACTGATTCTAGAACTACAGGTCTCTACAGTACATACACACTGATTCTAGAACTGCAGGTCTCTACAGCACAAACACACTGATTCTAGAACTACAGGTCTCTACAGTACATACACGCTGATTCTAGAACTACAGGTCTCTACAGTACATACACACTGATTCTAGAACTACAGGTCTCTACAGTACATACACACTGATTCTAGAACTACAGGTCTCTACAGTACATACACACTGATTCTACTACCACAGGTCTCTACAGTACATACACACTGATTCTAGAACTACAGGTCTCTACAGTACATACACACTGATTCTAGAACTACAGGTCTCTACAGTACATACACACTGATTCTAGAACTACAGGTCTCTACAGTACATACACACTGATTCTACTACCACAGGTCTCTACAGTACATACACACTGATTCTAGAACTACAGGTCTCTACAGTACATACACACTGATTCTAGAACTACAGGTCTCTACAGCACAAACACACTGATTCTAGAACTACAGGTCTCTACAGTACATACACACTGATTCTACTACCACAGGTCTCTACAGTACATACACACTGATTCTACTACCACAGGTCTCTACAGTACATACACACTGATTCTAGAACTACAGGTCTCTACAGCACAAACACACTGATTCTAGAACTACAGGTCTCTACAGTACATACACACTGATTCTAGAACTGCAGGTCTCTACAGCACAAACACACTGATTCTAGAACTACAGGTCTCTACAGTACATACACGCTGATTCTAGAACTACAGGTCTCTACAGTACATACACACTGATTCTAGAACTACAGGTCTCTACAGTACATACACACTGATTCTAGAACTACAGGTCTCTACAGTACATACACACTGATTCTACTACCACAGGTCTCTACAGTACATACACACTGATTCTACTACCACAGGTCTCTACAGTACATACACACTGATTCTACTACCACAGGTCTCTACAGTACATACACACTGATTCTACTACCACAGGTCTCTACAGTACATACACACTGATTCTAGAACTACAGGTCTCTACAGTACATACACACTGATTCTAGAACTACAGGTCTCTACAGCACAAACACACTGATTCTAGAACTACAGGTCTCTACAGTACATACACACTGATTCTAGAACTGCAGGTCTCTACAGCACAAACACACTGATTCTAGAACTACAGGTCTCTACAGTACATACACGCTGATTCTAGAACTACAGGTCTCTACAGTACATACACACTGATTCTAGAACTACAGGTCTCTACAGTACATACACACTGATTCTAGAACTACAGGTCTCTACAGTACATACACACTGATTCTACTACCACAGGTCTCTACAGTACATACACACTGATTCTAGAACTACAGGTCTCTACAGTACATACACACTGATTCTAGAACTACAGGTCTCTACAGTACATACACACTGATTCTAGAACTACAGGTCTCTACAGTACATACACACTGATTCTACTACCACAGGTCTCTACAGTACATACACACTGATTCTAGAACTACAGGTCTCTACAGTACATACACACTGATTCTAGAACTACAGGTCTCTACAGCACAAACACACTGATTCTAGAACTACAGGTCTCTACAGTACATACACACTGATTCTACTACCACAGGTCTCTACAGTACATACACACTGATTCTACTACCACAGGTCTCTACAGTACATACACACTGATTCTAGAACTACAGGTCTCTACAGCACAAACACACTGATTCTAGAACTACAGGTCTCTACAGTACATACACACTGATTCTAGAACTGCAGGTCTCTACAGCACAAACACACTGATTCTAGAACTACAGGTCTCTACAGTACATACACGCTGATTCTAGAACTACAGGTCTCTACAGTACATACACACTGATTCTAGAACTACAGGTCTCTACAGTACATACACACTGATTCTAGAACTACAGGTCTCTACAGTACATACACACTGATTCTACTACCACAGGTCTCTACAGTACATACACACTGATTCTACTACCACAGGTCTCTACAGTACATACACACTGATTCTAGAACTACAGGTCTCTACAGTACATACACACTGATTCTAGAACTACAGGTCTCTACAGCACAAACACACTGATTCTAGAACTACAGGTCTCTACAGTACATACACACTGATTCTACTACCACAGGTCTCTACAGTACATACACACTGATTCTACTACCACAGGTCTCTACAGTACATACACACTGATTCTAGAACTACAGGTCTCTACAGTACATACACACTGATTCTACTACCACAGGTCTCTACAGTACATACAAACTGATTCTACTACCACATGTCTCTACAGTACATACACACTGATTCTAGAACTACAGGTCTCTACAGTACATACACACTGATTCTAGAACTACAGGTCTCTACAGCACAAACACACTGATTCTAGAACTACAGGTCTCTACAGTACATACACACTGATTCTAGAACTGCAGGTCTCTACAGCACAAACACACTGATTCTAGAACTACAGGTCTCTACAGTACATACACGCTGATTCTAGAGCTACAGGTCTCTACAGTACATACACACTGATTCTAGAACTACAGGTCTCTACAGTACATACACACTGATTCTAGAACTACAGGTCTCTACAGTACATACACACTGATTCTACTACCACAGGTCTCTACAGTACATACACACTGATTCTAGAACTACAGGTCTCTACAGTACATACACACTGATTCTAGAACTACAGGTCTCTACAGTACATACACACTGATTCTAGAACTACAGGTCTCTACAGTACATACACACTGATTCTACTACCACAGGTCTCTACAGTACATACACACTGATTCTAGAACTACAGGTCTCTACAGTACATACACACTGATTCTAGAACTACAGGTCTCTACAGCACAAACACACTGATTCTAGAACTACAGGTCTCTACAGTACATACACACTGATTCTACTACCACAGGTCTCTACAGTACATACACACTGATTCTACTACCACAGGTCTCTACAGTACATACACACTGATTCTAGAACTACAGGTCTCTACAGCACAAACACACTGATTCTAGAACTACAGGTCTCTACAGTACATACACACTGATTCTAGAACTGCAGGTCTCTACAGCACAAACACACTGATTCTAGAACTACAGGTCTCTACAGTACATACACGCTGATTCTAGAACTACAGGTCTCTACAGTACATACACACTGATTCTAGAACTACAGGTCTCTACAGTACATACACACTGATTCTAGAACTACATGTCTCTACAGTACATACACACTGATTCTACTACCACAGGTCTCTACAGTACATACACACTGATTCTAGAACTACAGGTCTCTACAGTACATACACACTGATTCTAGAACTACAGGTCTCTACAGTACATACACACTGATTCTAGAACTACAGGTCTCTACAGTACATACACACTGATTCTACTACCACAGGTCTCTACAGTACATACACACTGATTCTAGAACTACAGGTCTCTACAGTACATACACACTGATTCTAGAACTACAGGTCTCTACAGCACAAACACACTGATTCTAGAACTACAGGTCTCTACAGTACATACACACTGATTCTACTACCACAGGTCTCTACAGTACATACACACTGATTCTACTACCACAGGTCTCTACAGTACATACACACTGATTCTAGAACTACAGGTCTCTACAGTACATACACACTGATTCTAGAACTACAGGTCTCTACAGCACAAACACACTGATTCTAGAACTACAGGTCTCTACAGTACATACACACTGATTCTACTACCACAGGTCTCTACAGTACATACACACTGATTCTAGAACTACAGGTCTCTACAGTACATACACACTGATTCTAGAACTACAGGTCTCTACAGTACATACACACTGATTCTAGAACTACAGGTCTCTACAGTACATACACACTGATTCTACTACCACAGGTCTCTACAGTACATACACACTGATTCTAGAACTACAGGTCTCTACAGTACATACACACTGATTCTAGAACTACAGGTCTCTACAGCACAAACACACTGATTCTAGAACTACAGGTCTCTACAGTACATACACACTGATTCTACTACCACAGGTCTCTACAGTACATACACACTGATTCTACTACCACAGGTCTCTACAGTACATACACACTGATTCTAGAACTACAGGTCTCTACAGCACAAACACACTGATTCTAGAACTACAGGTCTCTACAGTACATACACACTGATTCTAGAACTGCAGGTCTCTACAGCACAAACACACTGATTCTAGAACTACAGGTCTCTACAGTACATACACGCTGATTCTAGAACTACAGGTCTCTACAGTACATACACACTGATTCTAGAACTACAGGTCTCTACAGTACATACACACTGATTCTAGAACTACATGTCTCTACAGTACATACACACTGATTCTACTACCACAGGTCTCTACAGTACATACACACTGATTCTAGAACTACAGGTCTCTACAGTACATACACACTGATTCTAGAACTACAGGTCTCTACAGTACATACACACTGATTCTAGAACTACAGGTCTCTACAGTACATACACACTGATTCTACTACCACAGGTCTCTACAGTACATACACACTGATTCTAGAACTACAGGTCTCTACAGTACATACACACTGATTCTAGAACTACAGGTCTCTACAGCACAAACACACTGATTCTAGAACTACAGGTCTCTACAGTACATACACACTGATTCTACTACCACAGGTCTCTACAGTACATACACACTGATTCTACTACCACAGGTCTCTACAGTACATACACACTGATTCTAGAACTACAGGTCTCTACAGTACATACACACTGATTCTAGAACTACAGGTCTCTACAGCACAAACACACTGATTCTAGAACTACAGGTCTCTACAGTACATACACACTGATTCTAGAACTGCAGGTCTCTACAGCACAAACACACTGATTCTAGAACTACAGGTCTCTACAGTACATACACGCTGATTCTAGAACTACAGGTCTCTACAGTACATACACACTGATTCTAGAACTACAGGTCTCTACAGTACATACACACTGATTCTAGAACTACAGGTCTCTACAGTACATACACGCTGATTCTAGAACTACAGGTCTCTACAGTACATACACACTGATTCTAGAACTACAGGTCTCTACAGTACATACACGCTGATTCTAGAACTACAGGTCTCTACAGTACATACACGCTGATTCTAGAACTACAGGTCTCTACAGTACATACACACTGATTCTACTACCACAGGTCTCTACAGTACATACACACTGATTCTACTACCACAGGTCTCTACAGTACATACACACTGATTCTAGAACTACAGGTCTCTACAGCACAAACACACTGATTCTAGAACTACAGGTCTCTACAGTACATACACACTGATTCTAGAACTGCAGGTCTCTACAGCACAAACACACTGATTCTAGAACTACAGGTCTCTACAGTACATACACGCTGATTCTAGAACTACAGGTCTCTACAGTACATACACGCTGATTCTAGAACTACAGGTCTCTACAGTACATACACACTGATTCTACTACCACAGGTCTCTACAGTACATACACACTGATTCTACTACCACAGGTCTCTACAGTACATACACACTGATTCTAGAACTACAGGTCTCTACAGCACAAACACACTGATTCTAGAACTACAGGTCTCTACAGTACATACACACTGATTCTAGAACTGCAGGTCTCTACAGCACAAACACACTGATTCTAGAACTACAGGTCTCTACAGTACATACACGCTGATTCTAGAACTACAGGTCTCTACAGTACATACACACTGATTCTAGAACTACAGGTCTCTACAGTACATACACACTGATTCTAGAACTACAGGTCTCTACAGTACATACACACTGATTCTACTACCACAGGTCTCTACAGTACATACACACTGATTCTAGAACTACAGGTCTCTACAGTACATACACACTGATTCTAGAACTACAGGTCTCTACAGTACATACACACTGATTCTACTACCACAGGTCTCTACAGTACATACACACTGATTCTAGAACTACAGGTCTCTACAGTACATACACACTGATTCTAGAACTACAGGTCTCTACAGCACAAACACACTGATTCTAGAACTACAGGTCTCTACAGTACATACACACTGATTCTACTACCACAGGTCTCTACAGTACATACACACTGATTCTACTACCACAGGTCTCTACAGTACATACACACTGATTCTAGAACTACAGGTCTCTACAGTACATACACACTGATTCTACTACCACAGGTCTCTACAGTACATACACACTGATTCTACTACCACAGGTCTCTACAGTACATACACACTGATTCTAGAACTACAGGTCTCTACAGTACATACACACTGATTCTAGAACTACAGGTCTCTACAGCACAAACACACTGATTCTAGAACTACAGGTCTCTACAGTACATACACACTGATTCTAGAACTGCAGGTCTCTACAGCACAAACACACTGATTCTAGAACTACAGGTCTCTACAGTACATACACGCTGATTCTAGAACTACAGGTCTCTACAGTACATACACACTGATTCTAGAACTACAGGTCTCTACAGTACATACACACTGATTCTAGAACTACAGGTCTCTACAGTACATACACACTGATTCTACTACCACAGGTCTCTACAGTACATACACACTGATTCTAGAACTACAGGTCTCTACAGTACATACACACTGATTCTAGAACTACAGGTCTCTACAGTACATACACACTGATTCTAGAACTACAGGTCTCTACAGTACATACACACTGATTCTACTACCACAGGTCTCTACAGTACATACACACTGATTCTAGAACTACAGGTCTCTACAGTACATACACACTGATTCTAGAACTACAGGTCTCTACAGCACAAACACACTGATTCTAGAACTACAGGTCTCTACAGTACATACACACTGATTCTACTACCACAGGTCTCTACAGTACATACACACTGATTCTACTACCACAGGTCTCTACAGTACATACACACTGATTCTAGAACTACAGGTCTCTACAGCACAAACACACTGATTCTAGAACTACAGGTCTCTACAGTACATACACACTGATTCTAGAACTGCAGGTCTCTACAGCACAAACACACTGATTCTAGAACTACAGGTCTCTACAGTACATACACGCTGATTCTAGAACTACAGGTCTCTACAGTACATACACACTGATTCTAGAACTACAGGTCTCTACAGTACATACACACTGATTCTAGAACTACAGGTCTCTACAGTACATACACACTGATTCTACTACCACAGGTCTCTACAGTACATACACACTGATTCTAGAACTACAGGTCTCTACAGTACATACACACTGATTCTAGAACTACAGGTCTCTACAGTACATACACACTGATTCTAGAACTACAGGTCTCTACAGTACATACACACTGATTCTACTACCACAGGTCTCTACAGTACATACACACTGATTCTAGAACTACAGGTCTCTACAGTACATACACACTGATTCTAGAACTACAGGTCTCTACAGCACAAACACACTGATTCTAGAACTACAGGTCTCTACAGTACATACACACTGATTCTACTACCACAGGTCTCTACAGTACATACACACTGATTCTACTACCACAGGTCTCTACAGTACATACACACTGATTCTAGAACTACAGGTTTCTACAGTACATACACACTGATTCTAGAACTACAGGTCTCTACAGCACAAACACACTGATTCTAGAACTACAGGTCTCTACAGTACATACACACTGATTCTAGAACTGCAGGTCTCTACAGCACAAACACACTGATTCTAGAACTACAGGTCTCTACAGTACATACACGCTGATTCTAGAACTACAGGTCTCTACAGTACATACACACTGATTCTAGAACTACAGGTCTCTACAGTACATACACACTGATTCTAGAACTACAGGTCTCTACAGTACATACACGCTGATTCTAGAACTACAGGTCTCTACAGTACATACACACTGATTCTAGAACTACAGGTCTCTACAGTACATACACGCTGATTCTAGAACTACAGGTCTCTACAGTACATACACGCTGATTCTAGAACTACAGGTCTCTACAGTACATACACACTGATTCTAGAACTACAGGTCTCTACAGTACATACACACTGATTCTAGAACTACAGGTCTCTACAGTACATACACGCTGATTCTACTACCACAGGTCTCTACAGTACATACACACTGATTCTAGAACTACAGGTCTCTACAGTACATACACACTGATTCTACTACCACAGGTCTCTACAGTACATACACACTGATTCTAGAACTACAGGTCTCTACAGTACATACACACTGATTCTAGAACTACAGGTCTCTACAGTACATACACACTGATTCTAGAACTGCAGGTCTCTACAGCACAAAC
>NW_028157585.1:67500-107208 GCF_964263955.1 Coregonus lavaretus
TAGGCCTGTAGGATACAGACAGAGAGAGTCTAGGCCTGTAGGATACAGACAGAGAGAGTCTAGGCCTGTAGGATACAGACAGAGAGAGTCTAGGCCTGTAGGATAGAGACAGAGAGAGTCTAGGCCTGTAGGATACAGACAGAGAGTCTAGGCCTGTAGGATACAGACAGAGAGAGTCTAGGCCTGTAGGATACAGACAGAGAGAGTCTAGGCCTGTAGGATACAGACAGAGAGAGTCTAGGCCTGTAGGATACAGACAGAGAGAGTCTAGGCCTGTAGGATACAGACAGAGAGAGTCTAGGACTGTAGGATACAGACAGAGAGAGTCTAGGCCTGTAGGATACAGACAGAGAGAGTCTAGGCCTGTAGGATACAGACAGAGAGTCTAGGCCTGTAGGATACAGAGAGAGAGAGTCTAGGCCTGTAGGATATAGACAGAGAGAGTCTAGGCCTGTCGGATACAGACAGAGAGAGTCTAGGCTTGTAGGATACAGACAGAGAGAGTCTAGGCCTGTAGGATACAGACAGAGAGAGTCTAGGCCTGTAGGATACAGACAGAGAGAGTCTAGGACTGTAGGATACAGACAGAGAGAGTCTAGGCCTGTAGGATACAGACAGAGAGAGTCTAGGCCTGTAGGATACAGACAGAGAGTCTAGGCCTGTAGGATACAGAGAGAGAGAGTCTAGGCCTGTAGGATATAGACAGAGAGAGTCTAGGCCTGTAGGATACAGACAGAGAGAGTCTAGGCTTGTAGGATACAGACAGAGAGAGTCTAGGCCTGTAGGATACAGACAGAGAGAGTCTAGGCCTGTAGGATACAGACAGAGAGAGTCTAGGCCTGTAGGATACAGACAGAGAGAGTCTAGGCCTGTAGGATACAGACAGAGAGAGTCTAGGCCTGTAGGATATAGACAGAGAGAGTCTAGGCCTGTAGGATACAGACAGAGAGAGTCTAGGCCTGTAGGATATAGACAGAGAGAGTCTAGGCCTGTAGGATACAGACAGAGAGAGTCTAGGCCTGTAGGATACAGACAGAGAGAGTCTAGGCCTGTAGGATACAGACAGAGAGAGTCTAGGCCTGTATGATATGGACAGAGAGAGTCTAGGCCTGTAGGATACAGACAGAGAGAGTCTAGGCCTGTAGGATACAGACAGAGAGAGTCTAGGCCTGTAGGATACAGACAGAGAGAGTCTAGGCCTGTAGGATACAGACAGAGAGAGTCTAGGCCTGTAGGATACAGACAGAGAGAGTCTAGGCCTGTAGGATACAGACAGAGAGAGTCTAGGCCTGTAGGATACAGACAGAGAGAGTCTAGGCCTGTAGGATACAGACAGAGAGAGTCTAGGCCTGTAGGATACAGACAGAGAGAGTCTAGGCCTGTAGGATACAGACAGAGAGAGTCTAGGCCTGTAGGATACAGACAGAGAGAGTCTAGGCCTGTAGGATATAGACAGAGAGAGTCTAGGCCTGTAGGATACAGACAGAGAGAGTCTAGGCCTGTAGGATACAGACAGAGAGAGTCTAGGCCTGTAGGATACAGACAGAGAGAGTCTAGGCCTGTAGGATACAGACAGAGAGAGTCTAGGCCTGTAGGATACAGACAGAGAGAGTCTAGGCCTGTAGGATACAGACAGAGAGAGTCTAGGCCTGTAGGATACAGACAGACAGAAAGAGACTGGTGATGTATTGGCACATGTGCTTCAGTGCTCAGAGAGGCAGAGAGAAGCTGAGACTGAGGGTGAGGGTGTGTGTGAGTGTGTGTGTGTGTGTGGCTTGACTTCAGCAGGGGTGAAATCAGAAGCCTTTGAGTGTATTTCACACTTAACGCTCCCTGGGTTTAAGACTTCAGATGGAGTGTGTCTCACAGCGCTGTGTGTGTGTCTCAGAGCTGTGTTTGTCGATGTCACTGCATCTTCCACCTCAGCTCGCTCTAGCTCTGACAGTGTGTGCGTGTCTTAAACCTGTGCGTGTGTGTGTGTGAGTGTGTGCTATGACAGGGTGTGAGCCGCGAGGCAGCACAGCATGGTGATACAGGTACATGTGCAAAGCAGTGAGGTGATGATATCACAGACACCTTAGCAACCAGCTCAGCCCAAGTCTATCTTCTTCTAGGGGTCCTGTACACACACACACACACACACACACACACACACACACACACACACACACACACACACACACACACACACACACACACACACACACACACACACACACACACACACACAAGTTACCTAGGAAATGCCAGTCTGTTAAATCCTTTTTAACAGGTTTCTAAAGAAGAGTTATGGTAAAGTTGTTCTTTTAAAAAGTAAGCTTCTCTTCTCTCCTCTTCATAAACGTTATTTTCTATTAGACGTTACCTATCAGAAGGCTCCTGAGTGTCTTTCTATAATCAATAGGACTTAATAGGACTAGTCACTGTGGCATGACAGACCAGTGCCAGAACCATAGACATCAGTCTTCAATAGTAAGTTAATAGAAAGTCAATGGGATGAGAGGAGGGGGAAATGTAACGTTTAATAATGACTCCATTTAGCCACTAATGTCTGTTCAATGTTATGGGACAGGGACGTGGAGTGGGTGTGTTTGTGAGTAGTCAGTGTAATGGTATAGACAGGGACGTGCAGTGGGTGTGTTTGTGTGTGTGTGTGTTTGTGTGTGAGTAGTCAGTGTATTGGTATGGACAGGGAGGAGCAGTACTCTCATATGAACAATCCATCATTTTTTACAGTGAGAGTTCTATTCCAATCAACTCCATGATAATCTATAGGAATAACAGCCAGTATATTTCTCTGACAACTCCATGATAATCTATAGGAATAACAGCCAGTATATTTCTCTGACAACTCCATGATAATATATAGGAATAACAGCCAGTATATTTCTCTGACAACTCCATGATAATATATAGGAATAACAGCCAGTATATTTCTCTGACAACTCCATGATAATCTATAGGAATAACAGCCAGTATATTTCTCTGACAACTCCATGATAATCTATAGGAATAACAGCCAGTATATTTCTCTGACAATTTGCTCTCTTTTCACCTTTTTCACTCTCCCTTTCTTACTTTCTCTCTCTCTCTCTTTCTTTCTCAACCTCTCCCTCTTCCCCTCCTGGTCCACACCATAGCATCTCTTTCCAGCGAGTGTAAGTATACTTTCAGAGCTGGTTTTGACGTCTCTAGACTATCAATAAAAGTCCCAACCCAGGCCCACAGAACACAACCCTAATGATCAAACTCAACAGCGTTTCGCAATCACAATAAACCTCTCTAAGTATCGTCCTGTTTTATTTGGCTCCACACTCCCAAAACCTCTCCATCACTCCTCAAGCCCGTGTTTTAATCATTCAGTTATTTTCTAATATATCCTTTTATTTCTTCCAACATGGGCCTACTATAGGGTACCATTTAGGACGCCGCATTAGAGGTGTTTTATATGATTAAACTGCACTGGCAGAGTGAGACGGGGCCTGAGTGGGTCCTCTGACAACCCTAGCTGAGCGCTTTCACACATATCCATGCCTGTGGAAATAGCCTTTTTCCACTGCTGAGGAGGAATGTGCTGGAAAGAGGGATGGAGAGGGAGAGAGAAGAGGTAGAGAGAGAGAAAGAGAGGGAGGGAGAGAGAGAGAGAGAGAGAGAGAGAGAGAGAGAGAGAGAGAGAGAGAGAGAGAGAGAGAGAGAGAGAGAGAGAGAGAGAGAGAGAGAGAGAGAGAGAGAGAGAGAGAGAGAGAGAGAGAGAGAGAGAGAGAGAGAGAGAAAGAAAGGTGGCACTAGTGGGCCAACCTCACAGACTCTTTTCCTATCTCTCTGCATTTTCCTTCCTTTCTCTCTCTCTCTCTCTCTCTCTCTCTCTCTCTCTCTCTCTCACTCTCTTTCCCCATCTCTCTTTTTCTCCCCCACTCTCCTTCCCTCTAAAGATGGCGGTCAGAGCTGGGCGTTTATTAGTAGCACTTTTGGTTTGAAGCGGAGGCCAGTTACTTCAATTGTCATTTAGGGAGTCATTCTTCCCATATTGGCCATTATGACACTATGAGAAGAGGACAAGCTGTGTTCCTTTGAAAAAGGCTAATTTGAAAAAGCTCAGTATTGGAGAATGTGGTGGGTTTGGCAGTTCATCTCAGGTTAACTACAGAGGGTGGTGGGTGTTGAGTGGGAGAACAGGGGAGAAGGGGGGAATGGGAGGAGTCTGGGGGAGAATGAGAGAGAATAGGCTGATTCAGTCTTAATGGATGGACATTAACATAGAGAGAAATGTGATGAGAAATCAATTAATTTGAAAATGAATTCTAAGCACTCTAGTCGTTGAGATGCCTTTGTTGTGTGTGATGAGACGGAATGACAGTTGTTCATTCCAGAGACGAGACACACACACACACTTCTCTCCCCGAGCTACGTGAGCTTTAATCACCTGTCTGTCCCTGAGGGAGTGGCATCACTCATAAACCATCCTCCCTCTCTCACCCCCTTCCTCCCCCCTTCTCTCCCTCCCTCCTGTCACATTAGCATACATGCCTGTGTGTGCCTGTGTGTTATGGGGTTGTACACTGTGTGTGTGTGTGTGTGTGTGTGTGTGTGTGTGTGTGTGTGTGTGTGTGTGTGTGTGTGTGTGTGTGTGCCCATGTGCATCAGGCTTTAGCCTTTTAATAACCTGGCTCTCTGGGGGAACACATGAACAAGGGAGTATGTGCTATGTACGTGCATGTGTAGCTGGCACAGGGGAGCTTTCACTTAAATCAATTATACTTCCTTCCTTCCTTCCTTCCTTCCTTCCTTCCTTCCTTCCTTCCTTCCTTCCTTCCTTCCTTCCTTCCTTCCTTCCTTCCTTCCTTCCTTCCTTCCTTCCCTCCCTCCCTCCCTACCTACCTCCCTCCCTCCCTCCCCCCTCCTCTCCCCTGGTCACTGAGGCAGTGGCCCCCAGGTTCGCCCGGGGTCTCCCACCCCCTCTATCAGTGTCCCCAGGGGTCTCTCAACCCTTCTCCCAGGTGCTCGTCACACTGATTAGACAGCCAGCTGGTGACAGCTAGACCACCTGGCCTGATAACAGCACAGAGCACACATCCCATAATAACCCCACAGAGCACACAGCCCATAATAGCCCCACAGTGTACAGCCCCATAATAACCCCACAGTGTACAGCCCCATAATAACCCCACAGTGTATAACCCCATAATAGCCCCACAGTGTACAGCCCCATAATAACCCCACAGTGTACAGCCCATAATAACCCCCCAGTGTACAGCCCCATAATAACCCCACAGTGTACAGAGACTAGACTCATCTCCGTCTGTCAGTCATACTCACAGTCTCACTGAGAAAAGGAGGGAGAGACAGAAGAATAAAGGAGAAAAGAAGGGAGGCCAGGGGAAAACAGAGGGAGGCCAGGGGAAAACAGAGGGAGGCCAGGGGAAAAAAAGAGGGAGGCCAGGGGAAAAAAGGAGGGAGGCCAGGAATTAAAAAGAGGGAGGCCAGGGATAAAGAGGGAGGCCAGGGGAAAAGAGGGTGGCCAGGGGAAAAGAGGGAGGCCAGGGATAAAGAGGGAGGCCAGGGGAAAAGAGGGAGGCCAGGGGAAAAGAGGGAGGCCAGGAATTAAAAAGAGGGAGGCCAGGGGAAAAGAGGGAGGCCAGGGATAAAGAGGGAGGCCAGGGGAAAAGAGGGAGGCCAGGGATTAAAAAAAAAAATTAATCTCCTAATTAACAGTGTTTTTATAGAGGCTTTTAAAGTGCTGGACTGGTATTACACTGGACTGGTATTACACTGGACTGGTATTACACTGGACTGGTATTACACTGGACTGGTATTACACTGGACTGGTATTACACTGGACTGGTATTACACTGGACTGGTACTGGAGGAGAGGCATGGTGGCACAGAACTGGGGTTTCTTTCTCACGCTCGCTTGCTCTCTCCGTCTATCCCTTTATCTGAAGGGCGGCCAGCCCGGTCCAAACCCACCAGGACCCTGGGCAGTGCCATGCCGCCACCAGAACATCAGTACAGGCGCCATGCGGCCGCTCCGGCCCTGTCTCAGTCCTTCCCCGCTCTCCTCTCACTCAGCTCCTCACAGCCCAGATATACCTCATCTAGCATAGTGACCCACACAACAACCAACCAGCCATTACACAGTCTCTCACACACAGATCCAGACTCAGATATACACATCAGTCAAACACACAAACACACACACCCTTCCCATCTCTCTCAGCCAGACCACCCCATTACTCCCCTCTGCTAGTGTGTCAGTCCCTCTCCTCTGGTGTGGTCAGTGTGGGTTTTATGAGCCACTTTCCCTGACTGCCTTTCCTCTCTGTACAGCTGTGATGTTGTTTTATTGTGTTAGAGCTGTTCACAGGGTGTTCAGACGCAGACATTAACACAACTGTCATGAACACAAAGTCTTTAAGACCACACTAAAATTGTCACGATCGTCTGACGAATGAGACCAAAGCGCAGCGCGTTGAGTGAACATGACTTTATTAAATTAAAAGTACTCAATGCCAAAACAACAAACAATGACGATACGTGAAGTCCACAGTGACAAACACTGAATACGGAACAAAAACCCACAACACTAAGGTGAACACTGACAGTTTAAATATGGCTCCCAATCAGAGATAACGAGCCGACAGCTGACACTCGTTACCACTGATTGGGAGTCACACGACCAAACAAGGAAACACAACCAAAACCAAACCAAACACAACAAAACGAACACACCCTGGCTCAACATACAAAGTCCCGGAGCCAGAGCGTGACAGTACCCCCCCCTAAAGGCGCGGACTGCGACCGCGCCTCAAAAACCCCAAACAGGGGAGGGCTGGGTGGGCATTACTCCTCGGAGGCGGCTCCGGCTCCGGGCTTGACCACCACCCTTCTTCAATCCCCCCGTAGCGCCCCCGGTCCGATCTGACCCAGCTGGTAGGATCTGGACTGACGACGCGCACCCCTGGCTTGGCGCGTGAGGCAGGAACGGACCGGACCTGGCTGACGATACGCACCCTAGGCTTGATGCGTGGAGCCGGACCGGACCTCACCAGGCTGACGACTCGCATCCCTGGCTTGGTGCGAGTAGTAGGAATGGGCTGGATCAGGCTGACGGCTCGCACCCTTGGCTTGGTGCGAGTAGCAGGGACGAGCTGAACCAGGCTGACGACTCGCACCCTTGGCTTGGTGCGAGTAACAGGAACGGGCTGGACCAGGCCGACGACTCGTACCCCTGGCTTGGTGCGAGTAGCAGGAACGGGCTGGACCAGGCTGACGACTCGCACCCTTGGCTTGGTGCGAGTAGCAGGAATGGGCTGGACCAGGCTGACGACTCGCACCCTTGGCTTGGCGCGAGTAGCAGGAACAGGCCGGGCTGGGCTGGCGACGCACACCGTAGGTTTTGTGCGTGGAGCAGGAACAGGCCGGGCTGGGCTGGCGACGCACACCGTAGGCTTTGTGCGTTGAGCAGGAACAGGCCGGGCTGGGCTGGCGACGCACACCGTAGGCTTTGTGCGTTGAGCAGGAACAGGCCGGGCTGGGCTGGCGACGCACACAGTAGGCTTTGTGCGTTGAGCAGGAACAGGCCGGGCTGGGCTGGCGACGCACACCGTAGGTTTTGTGCGTGGAGCAGGAACAGGCCGGGCTGGGCTGGCGACGCACACCGTAGGTTTTGTGCGTGGAGCAGGAACAGGCCGGGCTGGACTGGCGACGCACACCGTAGGTTTTGTGCTTGGAGCAGGAACAGGCCGGGCTGGGCTGGCGACGCACACCGTAGGCTTTGTGCGTTGAGCAGGAACAGGCCGGGCTGGGCTGGCGACGCACACCGTAGGCTTTGTGCGTTGAGCAGGAACAGGCCGGGCTGGGCTGGCGACGCACACCGTAGGTCTGGTACGTGGAGCAGGAACAGGCCGGGCTGGGCTGGCGACGCACACCGTGGACTTGGTGCGTGGAGTAGGAACAGGCCGGTCCATACTGGGAACACACACCACTGGCCTTAACCGGGGATCAGGAACGGGCCGGATCGGACTGGTAACACACCTCAGTCTCTCACGCCGTGCCTCAACTACTTCCCTCCCTCTACTCGCCAATGGCTCCCGTAATCCGGTAGCCTTCTCTCCACGTCTCCCTGTGGCAGCCTCCTGCTGCCCAGCCGCCCAAGCCATGTGCCCCCCCCAAAAAACTTTTTGGGGTTGCCTCTCGTCCTTCCGACGATGGCCCTGCTGACGCCGTTGCTCCTCTCTCAGTCGCCTCTCCACTGTTTTACTCCATGGCCGGCGATCCATCCCATCCAGGATCTCCTCCCAAGTCCAAGACCCTTTACCTTCCAAAATCTCCTCCCATGTCCAGACCCTTGGCTCCTGGACACGCTGCTTGGTCCTGGTACGGTGGGTTTTTCTGTCACGATCGTCTGACGAATGACACCAAAGCGCAGCGCGTTGAGTGAACATGACTTTATTAAATTAAAGTACTCAATGCCAAAACAACAAACAATGACGATACGTGAAGTCCACAGTGACAAAGACTGAATACGGAACAAAAACCCACAACACTAAGGTGAACACTGACAGTTTAAATATGGCTCCCAATCAGAGATAACGAGCCGACAGCTGACACTCGTTACCACTGATTGGGAGTCACACGACCAAACAAGGAAACACAACCAAAACCAAACCAAACACAACAAAACGAACACACCCTGGCTCAACATACAAAGTCCCGGAGCCAGAGCGTGACAAAAATAGCACACCGTCATAGATTATATATAGAGGAAGTGGAGTTTCGCTCAATCAGTCTGGTTAATCAATAGTCACTTAATAGACGTGCAGTATTTCACACATTTTAGTTTTATATTAAGGCGTGTCTGTGTTGAAGTGTCAGGATTTATGAATATATTGAATTGAATATTAATGACTTCAGGTTCTGCAATAAAAGTAATCTATTAGCCTTTCTGTCCTTGAGAGTCTCTCTCTCAATTCAATTTCAATTCTATTTCAATTTAAGGGCTTTATTGGCATGGGAAACGTGTGTTAACATTGCCAAAGCAAGTGAAGTAGATAGTAAACAAAAGTGAAATAAACAATAAATATTAACAGTAAATATTACACTCAGAAGTTCCAAAAGAATAAAGACATTTCAAATGTCATATTATGTATATATACAGTGTTGTAACAATGTGCAAATAGTTAAAGTACAAATGGGAAAATAAATAAACATAAATATGGGTGTCACGCCCTGGCTCTGGGGACACTGTTATGTTGAGCCAGGGTGTGTAGATCTATGGGTGTTTATTTCTATGTTGGCCAGAGTGACTCCCAATCAGAGGCAACGAGTGTCAGCTGTCGTGGGTTGTCTCTGATTGGGAGCCATATTTAACTGTCTGTTTTTCATTCGGGTTTGTGGGATTTTGTTCGTGTTTGGTTGTGTATTGACCATTGACTGTCACGTCGTTGTTTTGATCGGGTGATCATTCTAATAAATAATATGTTCACATTCAACGCTGCGCCTTGGTCCGCTTCATCATGTGTCAACGATCGTTACAGAAAATCCCACCAAGATGTGACCAAGCAGCGTGTCCAGGAGCCATCGCCAGGGAGATCCCTAACAGATCTCCTTCGCCTCCTCGACTGGGTCAAGCCGAGTGAGGAAGAGAAGGGCTTGACCTTGTGGCAGAAGGGCGAAAGGCTGGCGAGGGACATGGAGACCTGGTCCACGGGTAGGGGAGACGCCCAGAAAATGTTTAGGGGGGGGCTAACGCCGTGGACGACGGGGCAGCAGGAGGCCGCTAGGTTACGGGAGTCACTGGTCACCAGGGGGAGGGAGGATGTAGAGGCACGGCGAGAGGTACTGGCGTGTGTTGCCAGTCCGGTCCGGCCTGTTCCTGATCCCCACGTAGGGCCAGTGGTGTGTGTTCCCAGTACGGTCCGGCCTGTTCCTGCCACTCGCACCAAGTCTACGGTGCGCGTCGCCAGCCCAGTCCGGCCCATTCCTGCTCCCCGCACCAAGTCAGGGGTGCGCTTCGACAGCCCGGCTCGGCCCGTTCCTGCTCCCCGCACCAAGTCAGTGGTGCGCTTCGACAGCCCGGCTCGGCCCGTTCCTGCTCCCCGCACCAAGTCAGGGGTGAGCTTCGACAGCCCGGCTCGGCCCGCTCCTGCTCCCCACACCAAGCCAGTGGTGTGCGTCGTCAGTCCGGCACGGCCCGTGCCTGTTCCCCGCACCAAGTCAGGGGTGCGCTTCGACAGCCCGGCTCGGCCCGCTCCTGCTCCCCACACCAAGCCAGTGGTGTGCGTCGTCAGTCCGGCACGGCCCGTGCCTGTTCCACCGGTGGCTGGTCCGGCACCGGTCAGATGCTTCACGCCGGAGCTAGAGCAATCCGCTCCACCAGTGTGCAGTCCAGCTCCGGCCAGCGGGGCCAGACCGGACCAGGGGTACTTTGGGGGGTTGGAGAGGGAGCGGGGATCAGGCCCGGAGCCGGATCCGCCGCCTAGGCGGAGTGCCCACCCGGTCCCTCCCCTGTGGGTTTTGGTTGACGCGGTCGGAGTCCGCGCCTTTAGGGGGGGGTACTGTCACGCCCTGGCTCTGGGGACACTGTTATGTTGAGCCAGGGTGTGTAGATCTATGGGTGTTTATTTCTATGTTGGCCAGAGTGACTCCCAATCAGAGGCAACGAGTGTCAGCTGTCGTGGGTTGTCTCTGATTGGGAGCCATATTTAACTGTCTGTTTTTCATTCGGGTTTGTGGGATTTTGTTCGTGTTTGGTTGTGTATTGACCATTGACTGTCACGTCGTTGTTTTGATCGGGTGATCATTCTAATAAATAATATGTTCACATTCAACGCTGCGCCTTGGTCCGCTTCATCATGTGTCAACGATCGTTACAATGGGTTGTATTTACAATGGTGTTTGTTCTTCACTGGTTGCCCTTTTCTTGTGGCAACAGGTCACAAATCTTGCTGCTGTTATGGCACACTGTGGTTTTTCACCCAGTAGATAAGGGAGTTTATCAAAATTGGGTTTGTTTTTGAATTCTTTGTGGATCTCTGTAATATGAGGGAAATATGTGTCTCTAATATGGTCATACATTTGGCAGGAGGTTAGGAAGTGCAGCTCAGTTTCCACGTCATTTTGTGGGCAGTGTGCACATAGCCTGTCTTCTCTTGAGAGCCAGGTCTGCCTACGGCGGCCTTTCTCAATAGCAAGGCTATGCTCACTGAGTCTGTACATAGTCAAAGCTTTCCTTAAGTTTGGGTCAGTCACAGTGGTCAGGTATTCTGCCACTGTGTACTCTCTGTTTAGAGCCAAATAGCATGCTCTGTTTTTTTGTTAAAGAGTAATTCTCTTTTTGTTTTCTCATGGTTTGGTTGGGTATAATTGTGTTGTTGTCCTGGGGCTCTGTGGGGTCTGTTTGTGTTTGTGAACAGAGCCCCAGGACCAGCTTACTTAGGGGACTCTTCTCCAAGTTCATCTCTCCGTAGGTGATGGCTTTGTTATGGAAGGTTTGGGAATCGCTTCCTTTAAAGTCGTTATAGAATTGAACGGCTCTTTTCTGGATTTTGATAATTAGCGGGTATCTGCCTAATTCTGCTCTGTATGCATTATTTGATGTTTTTCGTTGTACACTGAGGATATTTTTGCAGAATTCTGCATGCAGGGTCTCAATTTGGTGTTTGTCCCATTTTGTGAATTCTTGGTTGGTGAGCGGACCCCAGACCTCACAACCATAAAGGACAATGGGTTCTATAACTGATTCAAGTATTTTTAGCCAGATCCTAATTGGTATGTCAAATTCTATGTTCCTTTTGATGGCATAGAAGGCCCTTCTTGCCTTGTCTCTCAGATCGTTCACAGCTTTGTGGAAGTTACCTGTGGCGCTGATGTTTAGGCCGAGGTATGTATCGTTTTTTGTGTGCTCTAGGGCAACGGTGTCTAGATGGAATTTGTATTTGTGGTCCTGGCAACTGGACCTTTTTTGGAACACCATTATTTTTGTCTTTGTTATATTAGTCTTACTGAGATTTACTGTCAGGGCCCAGGTCTGACAGATTCTGTGCAGAAGGTCTAGGTGCTGCTGTAGGCCCTCCTTGGTTGGTGACAGAAGCACCAGATCATCAGCAAACAGTAGACATTTGACTTCAGATTCTAGTAGGATGAGGCCGGGTGCTGCAGACTGTTCTAGTGCCCTCGCCAATTCGTTGATATATATGTTAAAGAGGGTGGGGCTTAAACTGCATCCCTGTCTCACCCCACGGCCCTGAGGAAAGAAATGTGTGTGTTTTTTGCCAATTTTAACCGCACACTGGTTGTTTGTGTACAGGGATTTCATAATGTTGTATGTTTTTCCCCCCAACCCCACTTTCCATCAATTTGTATAGCAGACCCTCATGCCAAATTGAGTCAAAAGCTTTTTTGAAATCAACAAAGCATGAGAAGACTTTGCCTTTGTTTTGGTTTGTTTGTTTGTAAATTAGGGTGTGCAGGGTGAATACGTGGTCTGTCGTACGGTAATTTCGTAAAAAGCCAATTTGACATTTGCTCTGTACATTGTTTTCACTGAGGAAATGAACTAGTCTGCTGTTAAAGATAATGCAGAGGATTTTCCCAAGGTTGCTGTTGACGCATATACCATGGTAATTATTGGGGTCAAATTTGTCTCCACTTTTATGGATTGGGGTGATCAGTCCTTGGTTCCGAATATTGGGGAAGATGCCAGAGCTAAGGATGATGTTAAAGAGTTTAAGTATAGCCAATAAGAATTTGTGGTCTGTATATTTTATAATTTCAATTAGGATACCATCAACACCACAGGCCTTTTTGGGTTGGAGGGTTTGTATTTTGTCCTGTAGTTCATTCAATGTAATTGGAGAATCCAGTGGGTTCTGGTAGTCTTTAATAGTTGATTCTAAGATTTGCATTTGATCATGTATATATTTTTTGCTGTTTGTTCTTTGTTATAGGGCCAAAAAGATTGGAGAAGTGGTTTACCCATACATCTCCGTTTTGGATAGATAGCTCTTCGTGTTGTTGTTTGTTTAGTTTTTTCGAATTTTCCCAGAAGTGGTTAGTCTATGGATTCTTCAATTACATTGAGCTGATTTCTGACATGCTGTTTCTTCTTTTTCCGTAGTGTATTTCTGTATTGTTTTAGTGATTCACCATAGTGAAGGCGTAGACTCAGGTTTTCTTGGTCTCTATGTTTTTGGTTGGTGTCACGATCGTTATGAGAAGACACGGACCAAGGCGCAGCGTGATAAGCGTACATTTTAATAAGTACTTACACGAACAAAACAACAAACCAAACGATATGTGAAGTCCTAGGTTAATACAAAGCAAACCTTACGGAACAAGATCCCACAAAACTAAAATGCCAAAAGGCTGCCTAAGTATGGTCCCCAATCAGAGACAACGAGCTACAACTGTCTCTGATTGGGAACCACCCTGGCCAACATAGATATACACGATCTAGAAAACAAACATAGAAAACTAAACATAACAAGTCCACACCCTGGCTCAACATTTAAGAGTCCCCAGAGCCAGGGCGTGACAGTACCCCCCCCCCCCCCCCCCCCCCAAAGGCGCGGACTGCGACCGCGCCAACCAAACACAACAGGGGAGGGGCCGGGTGGGCATTCCACCTCGGAGGCGGCTCCGGCTCCGGGCGTGACCACCACTCTCCTTCTACCCCCCGTAGCGCCCCTGGTCTGGTCCCGCTGGCCGGAGCTGGACTGGACACCGGTGGAGGCACGGGCCGGTGTGCCGGACTGATGACGTGCACCACTGGCTTGGTGCGGGGAGCAGGAACGGGCCGGACCGGGCTGACGACGCGCACCACTGGCTTGGTGCGGGGAGCAGGAACGGGCCGGACCGGGCTGACGACGCGCACCACAGGCTTGGTGCGGGGAGCAGGAACAGGCCGGACCGGGCTGGTGACGCGCACCACTGGCTTGGTGCGGGGAGCAGGAACGGGCCGGACCGGGCTGACGACGCGCACCACTGGCTTGGTGCGGGGAGCAGGAACAGGCCGGACCGGGCTGGCGACGCACACCACAGGCTTGGTGAGAGGGACAGGAACGGGCCAGACCGGGCTGACGACGCGCACCACAGGCTTGGTGCGAGGTACAGGAACAGGCCGGACCGGGCTGACGACGCGCACCACAGGCTTGGTGCGAGGGACAGGAACAGGCCGGACCGGGCTGGCGACGCGCACCACTGGCTTGGTGCGGGGAGCAGGAACAGGCCGGGCTGGACTGGGAACACGCACCATAGGCTTGGTGCGGGGAGCCGGAACGGGCCGGGCTGGACTGGGAACACGCACCATAGGCTTGGTGCGGGGAGCTGGAACGGGCCGGGCCGGACTGTGGAGGCGGACTGGAGGTCTGGAGCGGAGAGCTGACACAACCCGTCCTGGCTGAATGCCTATTTCCACACAATATGTGTGAGGCATCAGCACAGGACGTACAGGGCTGTGCACTCGTACTGGCGCTACAGCACGTGGCACTGGCGCAGGATATACGGGACCGAGGAGGGGTACTGGAGGCCACGAGCGTTGAGCCGGCACACCCCGTCCTGGCTGCATGCCCACATTAGCACGACACGTGTGTGGTGCTAGCACAGGACGTACAGGACTGTGCCGGAACACTCGCGGCACAGTACGTGGCTCTGCATAACACGGAGCCTGCCCTTTTAGCCCCCCAAAAAAATTATTGGGGCAGTCTCTCGGGCTTCCTCCTCGGCCGGTACCCACTGCGTTGCCGCTGCTCCTCTCTGTAACGCGCCTCCACAGTCTCCTCCCAAGGACGGTGATCCATTCCGGCCTGGATCTCTTCCCAAGTCCAGGATCCCTTCCTGTCCAGGATCTCCTCCCAAGTCCAGGCTGTCTGTTCCTGGACACGCTGCTTGGTCCTCCTTTGGTGGGATCTTCTGTCACGATCGTTATGAGAAGACACGGACCAAGGCACAGTGTGAATAGCGTACATTTAAATAAGTACTTACACGAACAAAACAACAAACCAAACGATACGTGAAGTCCTAGGTTAATACAAAGCAAACCTTACGGAACAAGATGCCACAAAACTAAAATGCCAAAAGGCTGCCTAAGTATGGTCCCCAATCAGAGACAACGAGCTACAGCTGTCTCTGATTGGGAACCACCCTGGCCAACATAGATATACACGATCTAGAAAACAAACATAGAAAACTAAACATAACAAGTCCACACCCTGGCTCAACATTTAAGAGTCCCCAGAGCCAGGGCGTGACAGTTGGATAGGTTTCTCAATTTCTTTCTTAGGTTTTTGCATTCTTCATCAAACTATTTGTCACTGTTGTTACTTTTCTTCGGTTTTCTGTTAGAGATTTTTAGATTTGATAGAGAAGCTGAGAGGTCAAATATACTGTTTAGGTTTTACTGCCAAGTTTACACCTTCACTATTACAGTGGAACGTTTTCTCCAGGAAGTTGTCTAAAAGGGATTGAATTTGTTGTTGCCTAATTATTTTCTGGTAGGTTTCGACACTACTTTCCTTCCCCCTATAGCATTTCTTAATATTACTCAGTTCCTTTGGCTTTGATGCCTCATGATTGAGTATTGCTCTGTTCAAGTAGACTGTGATTTTGCTGTGGTCTGATAGGGGTGTCAGTGGGCTGACTGTGAACGCTCTGAGAGACTCTGGGTTGAGGTCAGTGATAAAGTAGTCTACAGTACTACTGCCAAGAGATTAGCTATAGGTGTACCTACCATAGGAGTCCCCTCGATGCCTACCATTGACTATGTACATACCCAGCGTGCGACAGAGCTGCAGGAGTTGTGTCCCATTTTTGTTGGTTATGTTGTCGTAGTTGTGCCTAGGGGGGCATATGGGGGAGGGAATGCTTTCACCTCCAGGTAAGTGTGTGTCCCCCTGTGTGCTGAGGGTGCCAGGTTCTTGTCCAGTTCTGGCATTTAGGTCGCCACAGACTAGTACATGTCCCTGGGTCTGGAAATGATTGATTTCCCCCTCCAGGATGGAGAAGCTCTTCATTAAAGTATGGGGATTCTAGTGGGGGGATATAGGTAGCACACAGGAGGACATTTTTCTCTGTTGAGATCATTTCCTTTTGAATTTCTAGCCAAATGTAAAATGTTCCTGTTTTGATTAATTTAATATTCCAGGATGAAATAGTGAAGGCTTTGTGTTCCATAAAGTGTCTAATGTTGTTGGTCGTGTGGTATGGCCTCAGGCCAGTAATTGTGAGCAGAGCCTACTGAGCATCTGGTCCATGCCATTGGCTTGGGCTAGTGTAAGAGTAGGGGTTGGGCCTGTTTGCCTGCTCACGGCCTGGGCGTATGTGTGACTTTCATGTTGAGGCCCTCTTTGCGGGAGTGGGGGGCATGGGGTGGGTAGGAGGGGAATAGGTCTGATCTGAGGGGGCCTAAATGGGGTGTGGGCATGGTTGACTTGGGGTGGTGTTAATTGGTGGGGGTGGGGGTGTAGATATGGCTGATGGTGCTGTGGTCTGGATGTAGGTCCTCTCGGCGGGGGTCCTCTGTGTGTAGGTCTGGGAGAGTGTCTCGCTGGTCTGCGCGGGGTGTCTGTTGATCTGTTGCTCCTGTGTGAGGTGTTGGGTCTGCGGTTGAGGGCGATATCCTTTAGGGTCCGGGCGAAGGTGGGCGCTGCTGCCTTGTATAGGTGGACCTGGTCCTAAAGGCTGTTCACGTCCAGGGTGGAGTGGTGGGCCAGGTAGACATTAGGTTTTGAGGCACAGTCACAGGAAATACTTGCATTTACCTGCTGTATGGTAGCAAGGTGGAAGTCTTTTCGTGGTAGCAGGGTTGAGATAACCACTTGTGTGTTGGGGAAAGTAGAAAAAGCTTTTTCTATCACTCCCTTGAGTGCTGTGGCCACACTTTCCTGCTGTGTTCTCAGGTCGTTTGTGCCTGTGTGTATTATTATGTGGCTGGGTGATCGTAGTTGATCCTCAGACAGAAGGGCGTGCTGGGGTTTTGGACACCAGAGTTTAGACACTGTGTGTTTGGGAAAAAGTTTATTTTCTTGTATGTATTTCCCGTTTGAGTCCATAAGGAGTACAATCTGTGGCTTGTGTATGTCCTCAGTGGGTGTGGGGGGGTCGTCATGAGGGCGATCAGGGTGGCTGACAGGGGGGTTGCTCAGAGGGGTTGGGGTCCCCAGGGCTTGGGGTTCTTCATTTGTTTGTCTGGCTGTGATGTCGAGGCTATGGTCAGGGTCTAGGGTGTACTGTTCTGCTGCGGTGTCAAGACTTAGGCCAGGATCTGAGGTGGGCTGTTCTGCTGGCTTCTCTGCGGGGGTGGCCAGCACTCTAATGGGTTGTTCTCTGTCACCCGTCATCATTCTCACCTTCTCCTCCAGCACTCTGATCCTCTCCTCTAGTGCTCTGTTCTTCTCCTGCTCATGCTCTTTCTCCTGTTGATGTTATCTCACCACAGTCCAGAGTACAGACATGTCTCTCTCTACATCCAGCTCTCCAGGTCTAGTTAAGGGGGTGTTGTTGTGCTGGACTGTTGTCTGGGTCTGTGCTGACTGGAGTGTGTTCACCTGCTGTTCCAGCTCCACCTGCTTTACCTCCAGCTGGGTGAATTTATCCTTCATTTCAATGAGGGATTAGTACTCTGTGCTGGGAAGTTGACTTTCTGCTTGGGGTTGCTCTGTGGGGTTATTTAATGAAGACGTCTGGTCTGACCCGCTCAGGGTAGGGGTATCTTTCTCAAGGGAGAGCTTCTCCTGCTGAGCTATTTCTTTGATTATGTGAAAGTCCAGCTGGAACTGTTTGGTGTTGCCCTGTACCAATACTGTTCCAGATTTATAGAGATTTATATTAGATGACTCAGAGTCCTCGTTGTCTAGTATCCTGAGTTTCCACCCATCGCTAACACCCCCCCTCTTAACAGAGGGGTAGTGTGCTAGTATAGCACTGTGCCATGCCAAGGGATGGTCTGTGTGGAAGATAAGGTTGCTTATGTTCCCATTTTTGTAAAAGTCAGCAAAAAGTGTCTCCTGATTTCCCATAAGGAGCTTCATTTTGTACTCTTTTCGTGTCTTATCATTCTTTACATTCAGAGGGTACTGTATTTTAATGACCTCTGAACAGCGTGGGGTTGCTTCTAAGGCCTCTCCATTTGGTTGGTGTAGACTGTGCGACTCTCCTGCCATTGTTGGGCTCAAGGGCTTTGACACCTCTCACTTCACACGTCAGTGCTAATTGAAGTTGTATCGCTTTGTACTAGCAAGCTTGGTAGCCTTAGCATTCAGTCCTTATATAGTAAAATATATCATTGTAATGTATTTTTCTTCTTGGTTTTCGAAAGTAAAAAATAGCTTCAGACTAAACATGACTCACTCAGTTCCAGGTTGGATGGTGTTCTCAGGTTTCTGTTTGTTTGCCAGAGCATTTGCTGTATAGTTTGGGAATAGTCATCCTTGGTAGTAGAAAGCCTTCCAGGTAATTCCAGGTAATTCTGCCCAAAATCAGGTTGTAGGTTTGGAGTTGTGGTTTGGAATGAAGGTTATGTTGTGGAGGGTAGCATCCCGTATATGTCCCTGCCAAAGAATCCAAGTTTATCTAACTCTAAATCTATATTTTTTGTAAAAACATGCTGAAACATGCAGGAGCAATGTCTTTGAGCACTCTCTCCCACCTCTCTCTCTTTTTCTCTCTCCTTGTCTCCTACCTCATCCTTCACTCCGAGGCCTGGATGGAGACAGTGTATACACACTCCCCTGTCATGTGGCGAGGCTCTGGACAATCACTCAAATCATTTGAAGTTCTGGAGAAGTTGGTCTAGGATCAGTTTTTATGAAACTGAACATATTTGAACTACTAAATGTAGATAGGCAACAACAAATGGCAATGAAGTACAGAGGACTATGGAATGAACTCCAGAGTGGTTGGTTAAAACACAAGCTACCAGGCGAAAGAAAAGCTCCATCATCATGTGTTAACTTGACGAGGCCTGCTGATCAAGACTCCATCATCATGTGTTAACTTGACGAGGCCTGCTGATCAAGACTCCACAAATAGCATTAACGTGTATGGAGTCTTTAAAAGGAAAGGTGTGGGTGTGACTAGCTATGGTGTTAATACAACATCATCACACTGTCAGAGATACAGCTGTCTGCTGACAAGCTGAGTGGTGGGGGAGGGTACACACACACACACACACACACACACACACAAACTAACATACCAGTGTTTCCGACGGTGTGACGGTGTGTGTGTGTGTGTGACTGTGTGTGTGTGTTGTGTATAAACTGTCTCCACTACACACCCTGTAGTGAAAACACACATGTTCTGCTTGTTATCGCCAGCTGTCAGGACTGAAGTCATCCTGCATGTTAATTTAAGACCTCCCTCCTCTCTCCCTCTCCCTCCGTCGCTCCCTCTTGCTCCCTCGCTCTCTCTCTCTCCCTCTCTCTCTCTGTCTCTCTCTCTTCCCTCTCTCTCCCTCCCTCTGTCACTCTCTCTCTCCCTCCCTCTCTCTGTCTCTCTCGCTCCCTCTGTCGCTCTCTCTCTCCCTCCCTCTCTCTGTCTCTCTCGCTCCCTCTCTCTCTCTCTCTGTCTCTCTCGCTCCCTCTGTCGCTCTCTCTCTCCCTCTCTCTCTCTGTCTCTCTCTCTCTCTCTTCCCTCTCTCTCCCTCCCTCTGTCGCTCTCTCTCTCCCTCTCTCTCTCTGTCTCTCTCTCTCTCTCTTCCCTCTCTCTCCCTCCCTCTGTCGCTCTCTCTCTCTCTCCTTCTCTCTGTCTCTCTCGCTCCCTCTGTCGCTCTCTCTCTCTCTCTCTCTCCCTCCCTCTAGCTTTTCTCTCGCTCTCTGTCTTTTGCTCTCTCTCTCCCCTCCTCTCTCTCTTTCTCTCCCCCCTCTCTCTCTATATATCTCCCCCCCCCCCTCCCCCCCACAGTTGACCTGATCTCCTTACAGATGAACAGCATACATCAGAGAGAAAGGAGGAAGGAGAAGGAGGGGAAGGAGGAAGGAGAAGAAGGAGGGGAGGGAGGGGAGGGAGGGAGGAGAAGGAGGGAGGCAGGGGACAGAAAGGTCATGGATGTGATCAGTCACAGTGACATGGTGTTGTATTACATTCAGCAACCACATCTCAAACTGATCCCTGTTGTTGTCCCTCTGGAGACCCGTACTGTTGACGTACCGTCACGGATGGATGTGGTGTGTGTGTGTGTGTGTGTGTGTGTGTGTGTGTGTGTGTGTGTGGGACAAAGTTTTGTCACCCCTGGCTATTTGGCTGAGCTCTCCATCATAACATGGCTGTGTTAGTTAGTGGGGTACAGTAATGTAGCTTAGGCTAGCTAGCTATCCTCTATGTATGTATCCCATATGTCAAATGTTTTCTCTGGTATTTCATATGTTTTCAATATGGACCAGTGGGAGTTTGGAAATATATGCAACATTTATGTTTCGTAGAAACGGAGGCCAACTTTTCCAGAATTTGAAATATGAATAATTTAGCGTTTACATTGAGCGTCAGAAAACACACCCGTAACCATGTCAACCGGCCTAAATGAAAGCTGGCAGGTTGGCCTCGAGTGAAGGGAGGATAGGAGAGAGGGAGAGAGAGGAGACGGGACAGGGAGGAGAGGAGAGAGGGAGAGAGAGAGGAGACGAGACAGGGAGAAGAGGAGAGAGGGAGAGAGAGAGGAGACGAGACAGGGAGAAGAGGAGAGAGGGAGAGAGAGAGGAGACGAGACAGGGAGAAGAGGAGAGAGGGAGAGAGAGGAGACGAGACAGGGAGAAGAGGAGAGAGGGAGAGAGAGAGGAGACGAGACAGGGAGAAGAGGAGTGGAAGAGAGGACGTGTAACAAATACAACCCAGGAAATAGCTAAACCATGCTCTAGCGAGGAACCCTTCCACTTCCTATTAGTCCTATGAAATAACAGAGACAGATTTGGCAGTGAAGTGGTTACAGTGCGGGTGAGTGAAATCCACTTATTTTGGCACTTTGATTTGACACCAATTGATTATTAGAGACATGTGTCCTGGTCCCTGCTCCTAGCCTCGTCTCACCCCAGCCCCACTCTGACGTTACAACACTACACCCATAAATGTAGTGTGTGCCTCTCATAGGCCCTACTCTGTGTAAATGTCATTAGTCTGTCTTTATAGAGTGGAATGTGTCACTAGAGAAAGTAAATAGGCCAATATAGAGTATTTTATTAGTCTCATTTACAGTTTCACTCTTTACTAAAGAAAACCCCCAAAACGACACCAAGCCTCTCCTTAACTGGAGGAAGGAGGAGGAGGGGGAGGGAGGAGAGGAGGAGGAGGAGGAAGGAGGAGGAGGAGGAGGGAGAGGAGGAGGAGGAGGGAGGAAAACATATAATTACAGTAGAAGGCTGTAGAAGGATAAGAAGATGAGAGTGAGGGGAAAGAGAGACTGATACACAATGAGAGAGATACAGAGAAAGAGGGTGGGAGAGGGGGGAGGGGAGAGAAGGAAAGAAGTGTTGAAGCTAAACAGAAGAGGAGACTGAGGAGACGGAGGAGTCAGCATCACCTAACTCTCTCTCTCTCTCTCCATCCCTAATGTACAACTGTCTACTCCTCACTTCTATCCTCTATAGTCACCACATTACACATAACTATCCCCAGACCCATTCTCATCCTCATCCCCATCCTCATCCTCATCCTCATCCTCAGCCCCATCCTAATCCTCATCCTCATCCCCAGCCCCATCCTCATCCCCATCCTCATCCTCAGCCCCATCCTAATCCTCATCCTCATCCCCAGCCCCATCCTAATCCTCATCCCATCCTCATCCTCATCCTCATCCCCAGACCCATCCTAATCCTCAGCCCCATCCTCCTCCTCATCCCCATCCTCATCCTCCTCCTCCTCATCCTCATCCTCATCCTCATCCCCATACTCATCCCCATCCTCATCCCCATCCTCCTTCTCATCCTCAGCCCCATCCTCATCCTCATCCCCAGCCCCATCCTCCTCCTCATCCCCATCCTCATCCTCATCCCCATCCTCATTCTCATCCTCAGCCCCATCCTCATCCCCATCCTCATCCCCATCCTCATCCTCATCCTCATCCCCATCCTCATCCCCAGCCCCATCCTCATCCCCATCCTCATCCCCAACCTCATCCCCATCCTCATCCTAATTTTCATCCTCAGCCCCATCCTAATTCTCATCCTCAGCCCCATCCTAATTCTCATCCTCGTCCCTAGTCCCATCCTCATCCTCAGCCCCATCCTCATCCCCATCCCCATCCTCATCCCCATCCTCATCCCCATCCTCATCCTCATCCTCATCCCCATCCTCCTCCTCATCCTCATCCTAATCCTCATCCTCAGCCCCGTCCTAATTCTCATCCTCATCCTCATCCCCATCCTCATCCTCATCCTCATCCTAATCCTCATCCTCAGCCCCATCCTAATTCTCATCCTCATCCCCAGCCCCATCCTCATCCTCATCCTCATCCCCATCCTCATCCTCATCCTAATCCTCATCCCCCAGCCCCATCCTAATCCTCATCCTAATCCTCATCCCCAGCCCCATCCTCATCTCCAGCCCCATGCTCATCCCCAGCCCCATCTCCAGCCCCACCCTCAGCCCACCACAGTAAATTGTCTGTAAATGGACACTTAGATTAGTACAGGGGTCAGCTCTTCCCAGCTTCACAGTCATTTGTAAGGTTTTGTTGGGTTTTGTAAGAGCAGGGAATATAAATTGTCTGGAAGTCTAGATATACATTATACTCCTGCTAAAACAACAGGCTTCTCTCAGGAGGAAGAAGGGAGTGATCTGAGACCATGGTGCCAAAACCTCTCCACAATACTGGACTGTTTTCTAGCTGGGCTGGGGGGGGTGGGAGGGGGGGGGGGTTGGCTCCAGACGACAATATTGAAAAGCATTTATTTTTTCATGTCGGCTACCCGATGACAACCATTTGGCCGAAGAACAAATAATATTTAAGATATTTTATTTTATTTTCCTGCAAGTAAACTCTGTTTTGGCAGTTGGGGAGTTTTCTGTACACGTACAGAACACGTAGAGAAAGGTTCCTTCAATGTATCTTTCTGTTATAGACAGCTTTCTTCTGTGACTTTGTATAGGAGTTGAAAGACTCCCTAACGGTGTGTGTGTGTGTGTGTGTGTGTGTGTCTGTGTGTGCTACTAGGTCTACTGAACTGTGTAAACACAGCAGGCCCTTATTGCTTAATGTAATGTAAATTGAATGATTGTCATTGGTTTGATTGAATAAGAACCCAGTCCAGAGGGAATCAGGACATAGACATGCCAACACCATCCGGCTCTGAAAAACTCTAGTATTGGGAATGCTCCTGTGTTGGGAGAGGTGGTAGGGGTCAGGGGTCAGGGGTTACGGTCAGAGTCCTACCTGCTCTGGGGTCATATTGTGTAGCTCTGTCTCCCAGGCGGTGTGTTGAGAGCGGGTGGTAGGAGGAGGGAGGGGTCAGGGCCTGCAGGATCTGGGGGTCTCTCTCCTGACACAGGTCTCTCAGGTGGCCGATATACATCTTCAGCTTACTGCGGTTCTGGTTCAGGTCCAGGAGAGGGGGAATGATCTGTAGAGGAGGAGGAGGAGGAGGAGAGGGGGATTAGGAGGAGGAGGAGGAGAGGGGGAGGAGGAGAGGGGGATGAGGAGGAGGAGGAGGAGGAGAGGAGGAGGAGGAGGAGGAGGAGGAGGTGAGGGAGATGAGGAGGAGGAGGAGGAGGAGGACAGGGAGATGAGGAGGAGGAGGAGGAGGAGGAGGTGAGGGAGATGAGGAGGTAGGAGGAGGAGGAGGAGGAGAGGGAGATGAGGAGGAGGAGGAGGAGGAGGAGGAGGAGGTGAGTAGTGAGACAGTGATGATGAGGATGAAGGTCAGAACATGCAACAGCTGAATGAGCACAACATCTTACACCATCAATTCCATTACATCTCATCACAGAGGAATGATTAAAAAAACGACTCACAGGATACCCCACAGTTGGGCTGGTTGATGGTATGCTGGTGGATGAATAGAGCTATTCAACGCACCTCTAAAGATATCTCAGAAAGTTCTGAAACACTGAGACACTGTCGCCGTAAAGGAGGTTCTATACTCCCACTGTCTACCCCCGCTACCACAGACATGCCCATGGTACTGCCTAATGATGATCTATGGAGAGGCAGCTATTTATGCTTGGATTAGGTGGTGGAAGAGGCATCTCAAGGTGGGGTTTTGGTGGTACATTGTGTGTGAATTGTGACCCAGTGTGTGTGTGTGTGCGCGCGTGTGTGTGTGCGAAAGAGAGAGAGGTGTGGGCAGACACAGATGGACTCAGTAGACGCTGGCAGTACCATGTAAGGGGATAGGTGCCTTTAGCAGGACTGTCTGCACCCCCTCACACACACACACACACCCTGCGGGGCCACCATCATCACCCGCCTCGTGCTCTTACCAGATCTAATGTTCCTCGCGGTGCGACGATGGGGCTATTGGTTTTGGGCTGTGGCACGCTATAAAATACCCACAATAGGGGACAAGATCGATTGAACTTCTCCTAGATAAATAATCTGCTGGAGCGGGCAGAGCACACACAGACTTCGTCCCAAATGGCAACCCTATTCCCTATTTAGTGCACTAGGGAATAGGGTGCTGTTTGGGAAGCAGACTGAGGGCTTGGTATCACGGAGAATGCCTCTCTGTTAGCGTTTTGCCATCATCCTGAGTTACAAGAATACACATCCTTAAAGGAAGGAAATACGGAACATGGAAAAAGGAGAGGGAGGGATGGAGAGAATCTGGTTTCGGCTGAGGTCTGAAGCGGCCCGATGTGCAAACGTGAGCGGGAACATTTGTGTCCACACACTTTATAAATTCTTATTAGCCCATGTATCTTTTCCAGAACCCAATGTTATTCTGTTATTGTTGGCTCGGCAGGAGACGGCCTGCACACTAGGGTGGATCAGGACTGGAAGGAGAGAGAGAGAGAGGGAATGGAAGAGTGAAAGAAGGAAAGAGAGAGACGCAGACAAAGACATTAAGAAAGAGAGGGAGAGAGCGAGAGCGAAAGAGACAGACAGACAGAGGTATGGTAGTGTAGGGAGAGATTAAGGGAATGCTAGAGGGACGGCCCATTAGCACTTGAGACAAGAGAAAGTGATGAAGAAAGAGAGAAAGTGAGAGAGAGAGAGAGAGAGAGAGAGAGAGAGGAGAGAGAGAGAGAGAGAGAGAGAGAGAGAGAGAGAGAGATAGAGAGAGAGAGAGAGAGAGAGAGAGAGAGGGAGTGAGAAAATGACATTTTCCAAGAGAAATGTTTGAGTGTTCCACCAGTAAAGAACTTGTGTTCTGGATCCAATTAAATGAGAGAGAGAAAGAGAGAGAGAGAGAGAGAGAGAGAGAGAGAGAGAGAGAGAGAGAGAGAGAGAGAGAGAGAGAGAGAGAGAGAGAGAGAGAGAGAGAGAACAAGAGAGAGAGAGACAGAACAAGAGAGAGATAGAACAAGAGAGAGCGAGAGAGAGCGAGAGAGAGAGCGAAGAGAGAGAGAGAGAGAGAGAGAGAGAGAGAGAGAGAGAGAAGAGAGAGAGAGAGAGAGAGAGAGAACGATAGTCTTCACTGGGTCTAGTAATACAGAGCCACAACATTGACTCACAGCAACCTTGAGTACCCCAGCAACAGTACCCCAGCAACAGTACCCCAGCAACAGTATCACAGCAACCTGCAGTATCTACTGTCTCAGACACAGCAACATTGAATACAATCACACACATCTTTACGGCAACCAGGCCCGGTCCTGGCCGTTGTGCCACCCGCCTCCTATCCCCGCAAAACTACAATAGTGTAGCCTACAGTGTCTGCCCACAACGCAAAGTTATGAATGCCCATCCATGTCGTGCCGTTTGTGAAACAGGCAGTTGGATTGGCTATACTAGCCTAGTTCTGATTCCTGACCAAGGCTAAGAACTGCATTTCAGCTACCCAACTTTATCAGGAGTAATTCTGTGCCTATGTGCAGTGAGAATCAATGTGTTTACACAGCGGGAAATGCAGAAGTATTTTCTTCTTGGCCATGATCAGCTCATCAAAAATGTACAACTAGGCCTACTATTGAAATCACTGATTAATAAGAATTAAGCCCACGGAGTGAAACTCCCCGACAGTTGGGAGTAGCCTAATTTCATTCCATATTGTCCATTTTATTTTGACCTGTCTTTAGGACATGGTGTTTGTTAACATGCAAAGTCATATTGAAATAGAAGCACATTTTTATTTTCTAGGGCGCCATTTAGACACTTTGATCGGAGACGTGCATGATGTAAAAGAAGTGTCTGTCTCATAACATTGTCATATAGTCTCCAGTTTGTAGTCTACAGAAAAACCACATAGGCTACTCTTTCTACTATCTGATTTGTGTTAGACTTGAGTGCTGGTGGAGCGCCACGGCACTGCATTAAAAATACAAACATTTTTTGTAATTTAGCAGACGCTCTTATCCAGAGCGACTTACAGTTACTGCGTGCATACATTTTCATACTGGCCCCCCCGTGGGAATCGAACCCACAACCCTGGTGTTGCAAGCACCATGCTCTACCAACTGAGCTAAAGGGGGGCTATCTCTCCAGCAGCACTATGGAGAGGCGCGCCAGGACAAGATCAATATGGGCACTGCTTATCATGGGGCGGCATCAGCGCTCACCTAAATAGCCCATATGATATATATATATATATATATATATATACAGTGGGGAAAAAAAGTATTTAGTCAGCCACCAATTGTGCAAGTTCTCCCACTTAAAAAGATGAGAGAGGCCTGTAATTTTCATCATAGGTACACGTCAACTATGACAGACAAAATGAGATTTTTTTTCCCAGAAAATCACATTGTAGGATTTTTAATGAATTTATTTGCAAATGATGGTGGAAAATAAGTATTTGGTCAATAACAAAAGTTTCTCAATACTTTGTTATATACCCTTTGTTGGCAGTGACACAGGTCAAACGTTTTCTGTAAGTCTTCACAAGGTTTTCACACACTGTTGCTGGTATTTTGGCCCATTCCTCCATGCAGATCTCCTCTAGAGCAGTGATGTTTTGGGGCTGTCGCTGGGCAACACAGACTTTCAACTCCCTCCAAATATTTTCTATGGGGTTGAGATCTGGAGACTGGCTAGGCCACTCCAGGACCTTGAAATGCTTCTTACGAAGCCACTCCTTCGTTGCCCGGGCGGTGTGTTTGGGATCATTGTCATGCTGAAAGACCCAGCCACGTTTCATCTTCAATGCCCTTGCTGATGGAAGGTTTTCACTCAAAATCTTACGATACATGGCCCCATTCATTCTTTCCTTTACATGGATCAGTCGTCCTGATCCCTTTGCAGAAAAACAGCCCCAAAGCATGATGTTTCCACCCCCATGCTTCACAGTAGGTATGGTGTTCTTTGGATGCAACTCAGCATTCTTTGTCCTCCAAACACAAAGAGTTGAGTTTTTACCAAAAAGTTATATTTTGGTTTCATCTGACCATATGACATTCTCCCAATCCTCTTCCGGATCATCCAAATGCACTCTAGCAAACTTCAGATGGGCCTGGACATGTACTGGCTTAAGCAGGGGGACACGTCTGGCACTGCAGGATTTGAGTCCCTGGCGGCGTAGTGTGTTACTGATGGTAGGCTTTGTTACTTTGGTCCCAGCTCTCTGCAGGTCATTCACTAGGTCCCCCCGTGTGGTTCTGGGATTTTTGCTCACCGTTCTTGTGATCATTTTGACCCCACGGGGTGAGATCTTGCGTGGAGCCCCAGATCGAGGGAGATTATCAGTGGTCTTGTATGTCTTCCATTTCCTAATAATTGCTCCCACAGTTGATTTCTTCAAACCAAGCTGCTTACCTATTGCAGATTCAGTCTTCCCAGCCTGGTGTAGGTCTACAATTTTGTTTATGGTGTCCTTTGGCAGCTCTTTGGTCTTGGCCATAGCGGAGTTTGGAGTGTGACTGTTTGAGGTTGTGGACAGGTGTCTTTTATACTGATAACAAGTTAAAACAGGTGCCATTAATACAGGTAATGAGTGGAGGACAGAGGAGCCTCTTAAAGAAGAAGTTACAGGTCTATGAGAGCCAGAAATCTTGCTTGTTTGTAGGTGACCAAATACTTATTTTCCACCATAATTTGCAAATAAATTCATTAAAAATCCTACAATGTGATTTTCTGGATTTTTTTTCTCAATTTGTCTGTCATAGTTGACGTGTACCTATGATGAAAATTACAGGCCTCTCTCATCTTTTTAAGTGGGAGAACTTGCACAATTGGTGGCTGACTAAATACTTTTTTCCCCCACTGTATGTATGTATATATATATATATATATATATATATATATATATATATATATATACTGCTCAAAAACATAAAGGGAACACTTAAACAACACACTGTAACTCCAAGTCAATCACACTTCTTTGAAATCAAACTGTCCACTTAGGAAGCAACACTGATTGCCAATAAATTTCACATGCTGTTGTGCAAATGGAATAGACAACAGGTGGAAATTATAGGCAATTAGCAAGACACCCCCAATAAAGTACTGGTTTTGCAGGTGGTGACCACAGACCACTTATCAGTTCCTATGCTTCCTGGCTGATGTTTTGGTCACTTTTGAATGCTGGCGGTGCTTTCACTCTAGTGGTAGCATGAGACGGAGTCTACAACCCACACAAGTGGCTCAGGTAGTGCAGCTCATCCAGGATGGCACATCAATGCGAGCTGTGGCAAGAAGGTTTGCTGTGTCTGTCAGCGTAGTGTCCAGAGCATGGAGGCACTACCAGGAGACAGGCCAGTACATCAGGAGACGTGGAGGAGGCCGTAGGAGGGCAACAACCCAGCAGCAGGACTGCTACCTCCGCCTTTGTGCAAGGAGGAGCAGGAGGAGCACTGCCAGAGCCCTGCAAAATGACCTCCAGCAGGCCACAAATGTGCATGTGTCTGCTCAAACGGTCAGAAACAGACTCCATGAGGGTGGTATGAGGGCCCGACGTCCACAGGTGGGGGTTGTGCTTACAGCCCAACACCGTGCAGGACGTTTGGCATTTGCCAGAGAACACCAAGATTGGCAAATTCGCCACTGGCGCCCTGTGCTCTTCACAGATGAAAGCAGGTTCACACTGAGCACATGTGACAGACGTGACAGAGTCTGGAGACGCCATTGAGAACGTTCTGCTGCCTGCAACATCCTCCAGCATGACCGGTTTGGCGGTGGACTGCCATTAGGTACTGAGATGAGATCCTCAGACCCCTTGTGAGACCATATGCTGGTGCGGTTGGCCCTGGGTTCCTCCTAATGCAAGACAATGCTAGACCTCATGTGGCTGGAGTGTGTCAGCAGTTCCTGCAAGAGGAAGGCATTGATGCTATGGACTGGCCCACCCGTTACCCAGACCTGAATCCAATTGAGCACATCTGGGACATCATGTCTCGCTCCATCCACCAAAGCCACGTTGCACCACAGACTGTCCAGGAGTAGGCGGATGCTTTAGTCCAGGTCTGGGAGGAGATCCCTCAGGAGACCATCCGCCACCTCATCAGGAGCATGCCCAGGCGTTGTAGTGAGGTCATACAGGCACGTGGAGGCCACACACACTACTGAGCCTCATTTTGACTTGTTTTAAGGACATTACATAAAAGTTGGATCAGCCTGTAGTGTGGTTTTCCACTTTAATTTTGAGGGTGACTCCAAATCCAGACCTCCATGGGTTGATACATTTGATTTCCATTGATAATTTTTGTGTGATTTTGTTGTCAGCACATTCAACTATGTAAAGAAAAAAGTATTTAATAAGATTATTTCATTCATTCAGATCTAGGATGTGATATTTTACTGTTCCCTTAATTTTTTTGAGCAGTGTATATATAGTTGAAGTCGGAAGTTTACATACACCTTAGCCAAATACATTTAAACTCAGTTTTTCACAATTCTTGACATTTAATCCTAGTAAAAATTCCCTGTCTTAGGTCAGTTAGGATCACCACTTTATTTTAAGAATGTGAAATGTCAGAATAATAGTAGAGCTTTTATTTCTTTCATCACATTCCCAGTGGGTCAGAAGTTTACATAAACTCAACGCCTTGGTTTCTCACATGACTGCCTCGCCTGGTTCACCAACTACTTCTCAGATAGAGTTCAATGTGTCAAATCGGAGGGCCTGTTGTCTGGACCTATGGCAGTCTCTATGGGGGTGCCACAGGGTTCAATTCTTGGGCCAACTCTTTTCTCTGTGTATATCAATGACGTCGCTCTTGCTGCTGGTGACTCTCAGATCCACCTCTACGCAGACGACACCATTTTGTATACATCTGGCCCTTCATTGGACACTGTGTTAACAAACCTCCAAACGAGCTTCAATTCCATACAACACTCCTTCAGTAGCCTCCAACTGCTCTTAAACACTAGTAAAACTAAATGCATGCTCTTCAACCGAACGCTGCTTGCACCCGCCCACCCGACTAGAATCACTACTCTAGACGGGTCTGACCTAGAGTATGTGGACAACTACAAATATCTAGGTGTCTGGTTAGACTGTAAACTCTCCTTCCAGACTCACATTAAGAATCTCCAATCCAAAGTTAAATCTAGAATCGGTTTCCTATTTCGCAACAAAGCCTCCTTCACTCATGCTGCCAAACATGCCCTCGTAAAACTGACTATCCTACCGATCCTTGACTTCGGCGATGTCATTTACAAAATAGCCTCCAACACTCTACTCAGCAAATTGGATGTTGTCTATCACAGTGCCATCCGTTTTGTCTCCAAAGCCCCATATAATACCCACCACTGTGACCTGTACGCTCTTGTTGGCTGGTCCTCACTACATATTCGTCGCCAAACCCACTGGCTCCAGGCCATCTATAAATCACTGCTAGGCAAATCCCCGCCTTATCTTAGCTCATTGGTCACCATAGCAACACCCACCCGTAGTCTGCGCTCCAGCGGGTATATCTCACTGGTCATCCCCAAAGCCAACACCTCCTTTGGCCGCAATTCCTTCCAGTTCTCTGCTGCCAATGACTGGAACAAATTGCAAAAATCTCCCTCACTAACTTTAAGCATCAGTTGTCAGAGCACCTTACCGATCACTGCACCTGTACACAGCCCATCTGAAATTAGCCCGCCCAACTACCTCATCCCTATATTGTTATTTATTTTGCTCATTTGTACCCCAGTATCTCTATTTGCACATCATCTCTTGCACATCATTCCAGTGTTAATACTAAATTGTAATTATTTTGCACTATAGCCTATTTTATTGCCTTACCTCCATAACTTGCTAAATTTGCACACTGTATATTATATGTATTTCTGTTGTATTTTTGACTTTGTTTGTTTTACCCCATATGTAACTCTGTGTTGTTGTTTTTATCGCACTGCTTTGCTTTATCTTGGCCAGGTCGCAGTTGTAAATGAAAACTTGTTCTCAATTGGTTTACCTGGTTAAATAAAGGTGAAAAAAAAAAAAAAAAAAAAAAGTAGTATTTGGTAGCATTGCCTTTAAAATTGATTAACTTGGGTCAAACGTTTCGGGTAGCCTTCCACAAGCTTCCCACAATAAGTTGGGTGAATTTTGGCCCATTCCTCCTGACAGAGCTGGTGTAACTGAGTCAGGTTTGTAGGCCTCCTTGCTCGCACACACTTTTTCAGTTCTGCCCACAAATTGTCTATAGGATTGAGGTCAGGGCTTTGTGATGGCCACTCCAATACCTTGACTTTGTTGTCCTTAAGCCATTTTGCCACAACTTTGGAAGTATGCTTGGGGTCATTGTCCATTTGGAAGACCCATTTGCGACCAAGCTTTAACTTCCTGACTGATGTCTTGAGATGTTACTTCAATATATCCACATAATTTTCCTTCCTCATAATGCCATCTATTTTGTGAAGTGCACCAGTCCCTTCTGCAGCAAACCACCCCCACAGCATGATGCTGCCACCCCCGTGCTTCACGGTTGGGATGGTGTTCTTCGGCTTGCAAGCAACCCCCTTTTTCCTCCAAACATAACGATGGTCATTATGGCCAAACAGTTCTATTTTTGTTTCATCAGACCAGAGGTCATTTCTCCAAAAAGTACGATCTTTGTCCCCATGTGCAGTTGCAAACCGTAGTCTGGCTTTTTTATGGCGGTTTTGGAGCAGTGGCTTCTTCCTTGCTGAGTGACCTTTCAGGTTATGTCGATATAGGACTCGCTTTACTGTGGATATATATACTTTTGTACCTGTTTCCTCCAGCATCTTCACAAGGTCCTTTGCTGCTGTTCTGGGATTGATTTGCACTTTTCACACCAAAGTACGTTAATCTCTAGGAGACGGAACGCGTCTCCTTCATGAGCGGTATGACGGCTGCGTGGTCCCATGGTGTTTATACTTGCGTACTATTGTTTGTACAGATGAACGTGGTACCTTCAGGCGTTTGGAAATTGCTCCAAAGGATGAACAAGACTTGTGGAGGTCTACAATTGTTTTTCTGAGGTCTTGGCTGATTTCTTTTGACTTTCCCATGATGTCAAGCAAAGAGGCACTGAGTTTGAAGGTAGGCCTTGAAATACATCCACAGGTACACCTCCAATTGACTCAAATGATGTCAATTAGCCTATCAGAAGCTTCTAATGCCATGACATCATTTTCTGGAATTTTTCAAGCTGTTTAAAGGCACAGTCAACTTAGTGTATGTACACTTCTGACCCACTGGAATTGTGATACAGTGAATTATAAGTTAAATAATCTGTCTGTAAACAATTGTTGGAAAAATTACTTGTGTCATGCACAAAGTAGATGTCCTAACCGATTGCCAAAACTATAGTTTGTTAACAATACATTTGTGAAGTGGTTGAACAACGAGTTTTAATGACTCCAACCTAAGTGTATGTAAACTTCTGACTTCAACTGTATATATAGGTTTTCATTGTTTTTGGTAGGGCTGAGAATTGCCAGGGACCTCACGATACGATATTATCACAATACTGTGATATGCAGATCTCAAATCAAATCAAATCACATTTTATTGGTCACATACACGTGTTTAGCAGATGTTATTGCGGGTGTAGCGAAATACTTGTGCTTCTAGCTCCGACAGTGCAGTAATATCTAACAAGTAATATCTAACAATTTCCCAACATATACCCAATACACACAAATCTAAGTAAGGAATTAATTAAGAATATATACACGTATGGACGAGTGATGTCAGAGCGGCATGGACTAAGATACAGTAGAATAGTATAGAATACAGTATATACATATGAGATGAGTAATGCAATATATGTAAACATTATTCAAGTGGCAAGTGTTCAATTTCTTAAAGTGGCCAGTGATTTCTAGTGTATGTCTATAGGCAGCAGTCTCTAATGTGCTAGTGATGGCTGTTTAACAGTCTGATGGCCTTGAGATAGAAACTGTTTTTAAGTCTGTCTGTCCCAGCTTTGATGCACCTGTACTGACCTCGCCTTCTGGATGATAGCGGGGTGAACAGGCAGTGGCTCGGGTGGTTGATGTCCTTGATGATCTTTTTGGCCTTCCTGTGACATCGGATGCTGTTGGTGTCCTGGAGGGCGGGTAGTTTGCCCCAGGTAATGCATTGGGCAGACCGCACCACCCTCTGGAGAGCCTTGCGATTGCGGGCGGTGCAATTGCCGTACCAGGCGGTGATACAGCCCGACAGGATGCTCTCAATTGTGCATCTGTAAAAGTTTGTGAGGGTTGTAGGTGCCAAGCCAAATTTCTTTAGCCTCCTGAGGTTGAAGAGGCTCTGTTGCACCTTCTTCACCACACTGTCTGTGTCGGTGGTCCATTTCAGTTTGTCAGTGATGTGTACACCAAGGAACTTGAAACTTTCCACCTTCTCCACTGCCAACCCGTCGATGTGAATAGGGGGGTGCACCCTCTGCTGTTTCCTGAAGTCCACGAGCATCTCCTTTGTTTTGTTGACATTGAGTGAGAGGTTATTTTCCTGGCACCACACTCCCAGAGCCCTCACCTCCTCCCTGTAGGCTGTCTCATCATTGTTGGTAATCAAGCCTACTACTTTTGTGTCGTCTGCAAACTTGATGATTGAGGCGTGCTTGGCCATGCAGTCATGGGTGAACAGGGAGTACAGGAGGGGGCTGAGCACGCACCCTTGTGGGGCCCCAGTGTTGAGGATCAGCGAAGTGGAGATGTTGTTTCCTACCTTCACCACCTGGGGGCGGCCCGTCAGGAGGTACTATGGTGTTGAATGCTGAGCTATAGTCAATGAACAGCTTTCTTACATAGGTATTCCTCTTGTCCAGATGGGATAGGGAAGTGTGCAGAGTGATGGCAATTGCATCATCTGTGGATCTATTGGGGCGGTAAGCAAATTGAAGTGGGTCTAGGGTGGCAGGTAAGGTAGAGGTGATATGATCCTTGACTAGTCTCTCAAAGCATTTCATGATGACAGAGGTGCGTGCTACGGGGCGATAGTCGTTTAGTTCAGTTACCTTTGGTTTCTTGGGTACAGGAACAATGGTGGCCATCTTGAAGCATGTGGGGACAGCAGACTGGGATAGGGTTAGTAGTGTGATTGTATATGTATTGTGATTCTATATGTATTGTGATTCTATATGTATTGTGATTCTATATGTATTGTGATTCTATATGTAGTGTGATTCTGTATGTATTGTGATTCTATATGTAGTGTGATTCTGTATGTATTGTGATTCTATATGTATTGTGATTCTATATGTAGTGTGATTCTGTATGTATTGTGATTCTATATGGAGTGTGATTCTATATGGAGTGTGAGTCTATATGTAGTGTGATTCTATATGTATTGTGATTCTATATGTATTGTGATTCTATATGTATTGCGATTTGATACTGAGATTTTATTGTGATTTGATGTTCCAAACATTGCTGACTCACTATATACCTGCTGCTGAGGGACAAGAGAGAGCCATAATAAAAACGAGTTTTGATCAGTCATGGAAATAAAAGTGCTGAAAACATGTTGGCTCACTATTTCAAAATAAGATGGAGAACAAGCTATAGGATGAACAATACCAGCGTTTTGGCGCAGGTACAGCTGACTAGAAGTAGTTAATGCTACCTAGCAATGTAAAAAAAAAAAGATGTATATATCGTCCAAAATAATATAGCGATATGTAACTGTATCGATTGTTTCCCCCATCACTAGGATTTGGGCAGAATTATTTGAAGTTGTATTACATTTACGTCATTTAGCAGACACTCTTATCCAGAGCGACTTACAGTTAGTGAATACATACTTTTTTTTTTATACTGGCCCCCCGTGGGAATCGAACCCACAACCCTGGCGTTGCAAATGCCATGCTCTATCAACTGAGCTACATCCCTGCCGGCCATTCCCTCCCCTACCCTGGACGACGCTGGGCCAATTGTGCACCGCCCATGAGTCTCCCGGTCGCGGCCGGCTGCGACAGAGCCTGGATTTGAACCAGGATCTCTAGTGGCACAGTTAGCACTGCGATGCGGCGCCTTAGACCACTGCGCCACTCAGGAGATGTGTTGTTGGAGGTGCACACTGACATACAGACAGACAGACAGACAGACTGATGCACACACTGACAGACAGACAGACTGATACAGACAGACAGACTGAAGCAGACAGGAGCTGTTTCACACAGGCAGGCACACAAACGCACACCACACACTCCTATCCAACACTATCCCTCCCTTCCTCCCTCCCTCCCTCCTCAACATGCCAGTGTAAGACAGAGGCTGGATGGATGGGGGCTACTCCACCACTTACCACTACAGCCCTGTAGGGCGGCACCACCATCCATCTCCCCCTCTTTCTTCCCCTCTCTTCACCCCTCCATTCCTCCCTCTCTCTTTCTCCCACCCTCTACATACATCCATTTCTCCCTCTCTCTCTCTCTCACCCCTCCCCTCCACTAAAGACTAATGTCCTGTAGGGTGTAACCACCATCTGTCTCCCCCTCTTTCTATCCCTCCCTCCCTCCCTCCATCTCTCTCTCTCTCTCTCTCTCTATCTCTCTCTCTCTCTCTCCCACACTATACATCCATCCATTCCTCCCTCTCTCTCGCCCTCCCTCCATCCCTCTCTCTCCCCCTCCACTGAAAACGAATGTCCTGTAGGGCAGCAGCATCCATCTCTCTAACAGACTAATGTCCTGTAGGGCAGCACCATCCATCTCTCTAACAGACTAATGTCCTGTAGGGCAGCACCATCCATCTCTCTAACAGACTAATGTCCTGTAGGGCAGCACCATCCATCTCTCTAACAGACTAATGTCCTGTAGGGCAGCACCATCCATCTCTCTAACAGACTAATGTCCTGTAGGGCAGCACCATCCATCTCTCTAACAGACTAATGTCCTGTAGGGCAGCACCATCCATCTCTCTAACAGACTAATGTCCTGTAGGGCAGCACCATCCATCTCTCTAACAGACTAATGTCCTGTAGGGCAGTACCATCCATCTCTCTAACAGACTAATGTCCTGTAGGGCAGCACCATCTCTCTAACAGACTAATGTCCTGTAGGGCAGCACCATCCATCTCTCTAACAGACTAATGTCCTGTAGGGCAGCACCATCCATCTCTCTAACAGACTAATGTCCTGTAGGGCAGCACCATCCGTCTCTCTAACAGACTAATGTCCTGTAGGGCAGTACCATCCATCTCTCTAACAGACTAATGTCCTGTAGGGCAGCACCATCCATCTCTCTAACAGACTAATGTCCTGTAGGGCAGCACCATCCATCTCTCTAACAGACTAATGTCCTGTAGGGCAGCACCATCCATCTCTCTAACAGACTAATGTCCTGTAGGGCAGCACCATCCATCTCTCTAACAGACTAATGTCCTGTAGGGCAGCACCATCCATCTCTCTAACAGACTAATGTCCTGTAGGGCAGCACCATCCATCTCTCTAACAGACTAATGTCCTGTAGGGCAGTACCATCCATCTCTCTAACAGACTAATGTCCTGTAGGGCAGCACCACCCATCTCTCTAACAGACTAATGTCCTGTAGGGCAGCACCATCCATCTCTCTAACAGACTAATGTCCTGTAGGGCAGCACCATCCATCTCTCTAACAGACTAATGTCCTGTAGGGCAGTACCATCCATCTCTCTAACAGACTAATGTCCTGTAGGGCAGCCCATCCATCTCTCTAACAGACTAATGTCCTGTAGGGCAGTACCATCCATCTCTCTAACATACTAATGTCCTGTAGGGCAGCACCATCCATCTCTCTAACAGATTAATGTCCTGTAGGGCAGCACCATCCATCTCTCTAACAGACTAATGTCCTGTAGGGCAGCACCATCCATCTCTCTAACAGACTAATGTCCTGTAGGGCAGTACCATCCATCTCTCTAACAGACTAATGTCCTGTAGGGCAGCACCATCCATCTCTCTAACAGACTAATGTCCTGTAGGGCAGCACCATCCATCTCTCTAACAGACTAATGTCCTGTAGGGCAGCACCATCCATCTCTCTAACAGACTAATGTCCTGTAGGGCAGCACCATCCATCTCTCTAACAGACTAATGTCCTCTAGGGCAGTACCATCCATCTCTCTAACAGACTAATGTCCTGTAGGGCAGCACCATCCATCTCTCTAACAGACTAATGTCCTGTAGGGCAGCACCATCCATCTCTCTAACAGACTAATGTCCTGTAGGGCAGCACCATCCATCTCTCTAACAGACTAATGTCCTGTAGGGCAGCACCATCCATCTCTCTAACAGACTAATGTCCTGTAGGGCAGTACCATCCATCTCTCTAACAGACTAATGTCCTGTAGGGCAGCACCATCCATCTCTCTAACAGACTAATGTCCTGTAGGGCAGCACCATCTGTCTCTCTAACAGACTAATGGCTATGTCAACAGGTTTCCTCACTGGCACTCTGCTTCATCCTAATGATAAACAACCACTGTTGATTGGAGTGAGAGGAATGGTGGATGAGTGTGTGAGTGTGTCTGCTTAGCTCAATGATAAACAACCCCATACCCAAATCAACACACTGGTTAAACGCCATGAAAATGAGTGGTGGTTGTGATTGAATGTGTTTGTGTGTGAGTGTGAGAGTACGTAAGTGCGTATGAGTGGCTTGCGAAAGTATTCACCCCCCTTGGCATTTTTCCTATTTTGTTGCCTTACAACCTGGAATTAAAATAGATTTTTTGTGGGTTTGTATCATTTGATTTACACAACATGCCTACCACTTCGAAGATGCAAAATATTTTTTATTGTGAAACAAACAAGAAATAAGACAAAAAAACAGAAAACTTGAGCGTGCATAACTATTCTCTCTATAAGCTTGGCACATCTAGCCACTGGGATTGTTGCCCATTCTTCAAGGCAAAACTGCTCCAGCTCCTTCAAGTTGGATGGGTTCCGCTGGTGTACAGCAATCTTTAAGTCATACCACATATTCTCAATTGGATTGAGGTCTGGGCTTTGACTAGGCCATTCCAAGACATTTAAATGTTTCCCCTTAAACCACTCAAGTGTTGCTTTAGCAGTATGCTTAGAGTCATTGTCCTGCTGGAAGGTGAACCGTCCCAGTCTCAAATCTCTGGAAGACTGAAACAGGTTTCCCTCAAGAATTTCCCTGTATTTAGTGCCATCCATCATTCCTTCAATTCTGACCAGTTTCCCAGTCCCTGCCAATGAAAAACATCCCCACAGCATGATGCTGCCACCACCATGGGGATGGTGTTCTCGGGGTGATGAGAGGTGTTGGGTTTGCGCCAGACATAGTGTTTTCCTTGATGGCCAAAAAGCTCAATCTTAGTCTCATCTGACCAGAGTACCTTCTTCCATATGCCTTTTGGCGAACACCAAACATGTTTGCTTATTTTTTTCTTGAAGCAATGGCTATTTTCTGGCCACTCTTCCGTAAATCCCAGTTCTGTGGCGTGTACGGCTTAAAGTGGTCCTATGGACAGATACTCCAGTCTCCGCTGTGGAGCTTTGCAGCTCCTTCAGGGTTATCTGTGGTCTCTTTTTTGCCTCTCTGATTAATGCCCTCCTTGCCTGGTCCGTGAGTTTTGGTGGGTGGTTTGTTGTGGTGCCATGTTCTTTCCATTTTTTAATAATGCCGCTTGCTTGGTGGTGCCCCTTGCTTAGTGGTGTTGCAGACTCTGGGGCCATTCAGAACAGGTGTATAAATACTGAGATCATGTGACACTTAGATTGCACACAGGTGGACTTTGTTTAACTAATTATGTGACTTCTGAAGGTAATTGGTTGCACCAGAGTTTATTTAGGGGCTTCATAGCAAAGGGGTGAATACATATCCACGCACCACTTTTCCGTTTTTTTTTTGTTGTTGACTTTTATTGAAACAAGTTATTTTTACATTTCACTTCACCAATTTGGACCATTTTGTGTATGTCCATTACATGAAATCCAAATAAAAATCCATTTGAATTACAGGTTATAATGCAACAAAATAGGAAAAACACCAAGTGGGATGAATACTTTTGCAAGGCACTGTACATGAGTGTGTGTGTGTGTGTGTGCGTATGAGAGTATGTGAGTGTGTGTGTGTGTGTGTTTGCATGTGTGTGTGTGTGTGTGTGTGTGTGTGTGTTCTGAAACTTGTCAGTCTATTCTTGTTCTGAGAAATGAAGGCTATTCCATGCAAGAAATTAACCAGAATATAAAGAGGAGTGGGAGGTCCCGGTGCACAACTGAGCAAGAGGACAAATACATTTGAGTGTCTAGTTTGAGAAACAGACGCCTCG
>NW_028157584.1:0-55699 GCF_964263955.1 Coregonus lavaretus
CATTCATGCAAAATGTTAGAACAAGATAAGTATTGAGACATTAGCTGTTATTATTTATTATGCTACTTTCCTTTTAGACCTATAAACCCAAATCTAATATGCATACACACATGCCTGCTCGCACATACACACTCACACACACACACACACACACACACACACACACACAGAGAGGGAGAGAGGGTGAAAGAGAGAGAGCGAGAGAGCGAGATAGATAGAGAGAGATGCCAGCATGGGACACAAAGCCTGGATTGTTCTGACTGTCTGTCCATGTTAACAATGTGCCATTCTGTCCCTCAGCAGAACTTAATTTATTCCAACTCCATGCCCTGACCTGCAATCCCCCTTCCCCTCCTCTCCTCCTCCTCCCCATCCGCTTCTCTGCCACATCCAACTCTTCTATATCTTTATCTCTCATACGGTCCTCCTCTAATCTCCTTCCTTCATCCCTTTTTCCCCATCCAACTCAACTCTTTCCACTTTTCCTATTCTTTCCTCCGCCTTCTCTCCTCTCCTCTCCATCCTCCCTCCCCTGTGCCTCTTCCGACTCATCCATGCTTAATTTCCCCAGTCTTCCATATCCAAACAGTGCCCCTGGCCCCGGCCCCAGTTAAGATCCCTTCTGCTCTGCTCGGACAGAGCTTGGCTGTGTTCCCTCTTCCTGCTCCTTGCATCCGAAAGAGAGAGAGGAGAAGGAGAGGAGAGCGTGGTAGAGAGAGAGAGAGAGAGAGAGAGAGAGAGAGAGAGAGAGAGAGAGAGAGAGAGAGAGAGAGAGAGAGAGAGAGAGAGAGAGAGAGAGAGAGAGAGAGAGAGAGAGAGAGAGAGAGAGAGAGAGAGAGAGAGAGAGAGAGAGAGAGGAGAGAGAGAGAGAGATGAGGAGAGAGAGAGAGAGAGAGAGCATAAAAAGAGAGAGAGAAAAGAGAGAGAGGAAAGGTGGGGGGCCCATGAAATGGGGAAGGGGTCATGGTTGGGGGTTTGGGGGAGAGAAGGGATGGGGGTGTCAGGGGTTGCAAAAGAAGAACAGAGGCTGCTTTGTCGATAGCAACGGCAAACTTTCTGGAAGCACTTTCAATAATTTGCTCTCTCCTCCATACCCCAAACTCTAGTGCATTAATGTGATCAGTATCAAGCCTATTTGCGGCAGATTTTATTTTGCCCATACCCACCCCTTAAGTGAATAGAGAGCTAACTAATATTCCAGGCATGTACGAGTATCACCCCATACTTTGCACCCTTTCCAAGAAACACGGCTAGGACTTTTTGAATCGGAGATGCGGGGACCAGAAAGCTTGGCACCAGTGGAGTTGATTCTTAATAAGTAACTTCCTATTCTGGGAGCAGTGGTTTAGAGTAGCCAAAGTAAAGTAAATCTGATAGTGCTGTATTTCACAGTGTAACATTATCTGATGAACTATAGAATAAGCTCTGATAACATCCTCCATAAATGGTTACAGAGGTTACTTGAAGGTATTGCAGGTAGCTTCAGGTACTGTAGTTTGGTGAGAGTGTAGACCAGGGTTCGGCACCAGGCAGGCGGCAGGACAAAATCGGCCGGCAAGTGTTTTTTAGTAAAGAATACAATAAAACAATAATTGTATAAAATCACCAGGAATTCAGCAAAACAAAAAGTTTAATTTAGGAAATCTGTTTCCAAGTATTCGCACAAATTAAAAAAAAGAGACGTGATCATGTCTCAATGTAATCAAGGTATGACATGATTATTTTGAAATACAATCTCTTTTTGGGCTTATTTGTGGTCAATTTGCATTGTTACCATCCGCTCCGACAAAAATCGTCCCGTGGCTGAATCTAGTTGCCTACCCCTGGTGTAGCCTTTCCCATAATAGCTAAGCTAGGTACATACATTATGCTCTTAGCCCTAAAGAAAAAGGTCCATTGTATTTTTCCTCTTGCTCATAATTGGCTTAGAAGTAATCATCAGTTGGCAGTTGCATGGGCCAAAAGATACCATGGTCTTCAATGCCCACTTGAGCCAAATTAAGTGAAGATCTAACTGGGATTGTATTGAGCACATGGCGGGCCAATGCACTGGCCTCTAATGTCAGTCTCTGTATTGTAACTGTCACCCCAACCCCACCGTGACTAGCGCCGCCCAACACCAGCCCATCGGACCAACACTTGGCAGGAATACAGCTTGGCAGCACCCAGGCTTATCCCTTTCTCTTTCTTTCTTTCTTTCTTTCTCTCTCTCTCTCTCTCTCTCTCTCTCTCTCTCTCTCTCTCTCTCTCTCTCTCTCTCTCTCTCTCTCTCTCTCTCTCTCTCTCTCTCTCCCCCCTTCTCTCTCTCTTTCTCTCTCTCTCTCTCTCCCCCTTCTCTCTCTCTTTCTCTCTCTCTCTCTCTCCCTCTCTCCCTCTCTCCCTTTCTCTCTCTCTCTCTCTCTCTCTCTCTCTCTCTCTCTCTCTCTCTCTCTCTCTCTCTCTCTCTCTCTCTCTCTCTCTCTCTCTCTCTCTCTCTCTCTCTCTCTCTCTCTCTCTCTCTCTCTCTCTCTCTCCATAGCACATTAACAATCCATGTCATTGTTAGTGTAGTCTCACTGTCTGGATTGTTCTAGAATCTGGTGTATCCCCATTTTGAGTCTGCCATTTTGGAACATGAGAGAATGCGAGAGAAAGGTCTTCGTTTTGGACCTACACTATGTTTTTGTTTCTCCGGCTTGGGACTATATGGCCAATGGTTACTCAACAATCTGTTGGTTCTTGTCTAGGCTACACAGTGGGGTTCAGGACTTTAAGTACCACATACAAATCTTTGGGGACTACAGCTCCACCAGCCAATGTATTTGGATAAATATAGTTGTGCAACCAGCTAGTAGTCTATCTCAACTTGTACATGGACGTGTGACATGGGAAATAAAACATGGCTTCCTGGGGCCCCTTTCTGTATTACAATGAGACGTTCACCTCAAGTTTCTTACAGAGCAGACACCTATAATGACTTTCTGTGAAAACATCACTGGCCTCAACAGGAAAGGGAAGTGTTAAAACCGCAGGGAGTGGGCGGCGTCGGTAGATAATTGGTTACAGTTTTCATATAACTGTTTTTAAATGCCTGTACACTAAACAGCAGCCTAAAACTGGAACAGACTAGAATCGATGAGACCTGGTAGTAAGATGGTACCATTTGTGATTGAACTTAAGTTGATTTGGGTAATGTGCAAATTTAGATTAATGTTTTGCTACAGATGCCCATCAAGTTAGGTTTTGTTTGTGTCCTACCATGTCAATCTGTTTTAAACTACAATTTGCAATGGTAGACAGAAGTGTTCACTGGAAACTATTTCCCCCAAACATGAGACTACGGCCTAAAACCTGAAATGGCATCATCACTTTCCTCTAGAACAGGATCTCATTCTTTGTCTCTCCACCCAAGTAGCTGAAGAAATATTTATCCTATGAGAAGTAATTAAGCACAAGAGTACCTGTGAGATTTTTTCCCCTCCCTCCCTCCTTCCCTCCCTCTCTTTCCTCCCTCCTTCTCGCTGTAATTTTCTCTTAAGCCCCTATTCATCGTGGCTCTGCCTGGATGTCACAGCCAAGGTCCGGGCTACTGATTCAGTCAGGCCGACGAGGGCCGCCCTCCAAAACCAGCAGGGCCACGGCTCGGAGGGCGCGAGACGTTATTTATGAAGCCCTTTTCCCTTTTCCTCCCCGTCTACCGAATCACATGTCGCCGGGCTCGCTTGCGGGCGGAGAGAGAGGATCAGGGCCTCTGGTGGGGGTGGTGGGGCGGTTTCTAAGGAACCCTTTCTTCTGGGTCACAGAGCCCAGGTGACCACAGGAAGTTGTTGAGAGGTTTTCCAGCGTAGGCGCACGGGGCCGTCTCACCACAGGAACTTCCTCCTTGGGCTTACGGGGGTGTTTCAACAGCAGCAGTAGCTGCAGGCCTCCTGTATGTTATGTATAACTTCTAGTGTGAGAGGAATACGTGTCAGCATGTATTAGGTGGAGAGAAAATCGAGGTGAAAAATACATTCTGTAAGTGGATATGTAAGTCGGTCAAGCTATGAGAAGCTATTGAATTTCATGGATGATGTATGATTGCAGTGCATGTTCTGAAGGATTAGATACATCTATGATTAAATATTCTATTATCCTGAGGTTTTGTAATTCCCTTTTACATACAAACCATTATTGTAACATTAGTCCAGCTTTATAAATGTTTTAAGTATACAAAATCTATACAAGATGTCCCCCAAGTATGTGAGTCCAACCTATAGCTGCACCACTCTATAGGAATCTATAGGCAATCTAATGTATGTGCAATCAAGGAGACAGGCGTGCATATTTTGAATGGTATCTTAATTTGGTTGTAAATGGGAATACTTACACGTAATCAACCCTAGTGCTGGACTGTGTGTTCTGTATTAATCAAGCAGAAATTCCAAGCTGAAGGAATTCTGTTTGGCTTGGCTCCACTCCAGCAGTGCAATTCCTTGGCCCTCTCATTGGAATTACATTTTAAGTGTGCGGCTTATTTGACAAAGATCGGTACAGTGCACACCCCATTAATACAATGATAATGTTACATTTCAAGATGGGTGTTTCTCTACACGGCTATCTTTTTTGTTGAAAAATAAACAGCAAAAATCTACCTCTCCGATAGCCTTTCCTCACAATAAGCCCTTTGTTCAAGTGAAATATTGCACCTGTTTTCGTTCCACAGACGCTACCTTTGGCAGAAAGAGGGCTTCCTTTCTCCCTGCTCTCGTGTCACTGCTTATTTTGACTTGGGAGGAATCCCAGGCACGCTGACAATCTCTCCTTGCCATTGACAAATGTCTTTCTTCGGGGCCGTGCGTGAGCAAACCTCACCTTGGCTGCCATCAGCGGCTTGTCGAAGCGTTGCACCTGCGCCACGGAAACCCGACACCATACCTTGCTGCACCCCATAGTTGGGTGACAGGCTCAAGAGATCAATTTCCGCCCGTCAGGAGAGACTCATGGGCCGGGTGGCTGTTCTAACATGGCTGAAGCTCAAGGGGCTTTCAGGCTATCAGGAAGGTTTCAGGGGAAACAGTGAGAGAGGACATTTATGGTTATTTAACACCATGATAATTTATGGATTCATGACTTAATACTTCAGATAATTATATTGATTCACCATATGCAAGGAAATAATTGGCATTCTGTCTAAGTTCATTGGAGTTTTCTACCAATTCTTCAATAAAGTATCAATACTAAAGTGTAACAACAGCCAATTCTCATAAACATCAATAGTGTTTCATCAAATTGTATTTCCTGTTTTCCTTTACAGCAGCACATTTCAGCCAGAACATCTTTGCTGACAAACATTATGAATAAGCCAGAGCCTGTTATCTAAAAGCAAGCTGTTTCTAATGAGATAGAATTGTACATGGTTTCATCACATCTGTTCACACATCAGGTTTCTCCCTTTGGTTAGCTCCATGCGTCCATCTGAGGAGAATGTGCTGCACAGCTGTTTCAGTTTTATGTCTCACCAAGCACATCACACCAACAAAAAACACCTTATTACTGAGGTGAAAGAATACCATTTATTCTAGGAGATTAACCCCTGCAACATCAACAAACTTCCCCAAGACACATTCTATGCTAACACTGAATTTAGGTACTATTAAAACTCATCTGCCCATCGACTATAGTAGGCCGCATTGATGTCCTAAAATGGTCGCGGTACACATGGCCAGTTTGTCAAGCTAAAACATATCACAATCTGCCACAGAGAAGAAAATACACAGCAACATAAGTGGAACTTATTTTCTGTCCTGGCTAACCAGCACCACTAAAAATAAATCAAAAAAGGAAAGTTTTCATGTGCTCCAGAGATATTGGGACCAGCTTGAGCTTCAACACCATCCGGGCCAGCTTGAGGGCAGACCTCCGTGGTGACTGGGGGAATCGCAAGAGTCAGCCACAAATCCTTTCGGAAATTGCTGGTTTGATAAAATAACATGACAGGAAACCACTCAAGATGTCATCGTCTTTTGGTGTGCTCGTGTGGGTTCTTGTCCATTTGCATCATGGGCCTAGCTGGTAACCGGACACAGCATGGGACTGTATCTTGGACATCATGTGGTTTTGGTTGTACATTCTATAGCATAATGTACTGGAGGTAGTTCAGTGAAGAGTTGCATTAGCTACCAAGGTTTCGGCCTAGAGGGCTAAAGTGTCAGACACACATAGGATGTGCTCTTCTGGCATGTAGAAGACCCGAGATTGAATCCCATCAGTCGCAAGTACATTATGGATTTTCAGAAGACTTTGCAGAATGGGTTAGTCAATGTTTCTAACAGCAGTGCGAGAGTCAATAAGAGACATCTGTATGAATGATCAGCAGCTGCACCTTTCTGTTTCCTCATGTATTTTATGAAAGTAGTGTAACTTCACCTTTTTCTTAGGCTTATTGATCTCATTAGTTAGACTCAAATGCTATTTCATTCAGAGCTATATAAATAAGCACTACTAGCAATCCATGTCTCTCCACTATCTCCACTAAATAGCTGTTGCCACTTTTCTGGGTGGTTGCTGCTTAGGCTACATCATGAAAGGGCTTGTGCCAGTTACATCACTGGGTGTTTGGTTTGCAAATTCCCTTCGTATCTCACTGCTGGATTTTGAATATGTAAGCTAGGTCTGAAAGGATCCATTGAAGCGTGAGGTTTATGACACCATTGAGCTGAATGATCCCCCTTTTCTTTTGACGAAGAAACACAAGCCCAAATCATTAGCGTGATCACGAACACCCAAAAGGACTTTTCATAACTGTAACACTATTTGCATAGATTTAAATTAGCTGTCATACCTCTGGCTGTTTGTTCCCCTTGGAAACAAGAACAAAAACACATTGATTTAAAAAAGTTCCACAACACATTTTGCGGCCAGGTCCCACAAGTTTAGTTCCTGGGACAAGATATGCTGATGGAGAGCTAATACAATGATAGTACTGCACCTTTCTTAATTCCAATTGCTTTCATGTTTTGACCCCATGCAAATGTAACTGTGCACAAAAATCTGCATTTGGATGGATCAAGACCATTAGCAACGGTCACCTTTATACAGTGCATTCGGAAAGTATTCCGACCCCTTGATTGTTCCACATTTTGTTACAGCCTTAGTCTAAAATGGCTTAAATAAACATTTTTCCTCATGAATCTACACACAATACCCCATAATGACAAAGCGAACACAGGTTTGTAGAAATGTTGCACATAATTAAAATAAAAAAACTGAAATAATTTATTTACATAAGTATTACGACCCTTTGCTATGAGACTCGAAATTGAGCTCAGGTGCATCCTGTTTCCATTGATCATGTTTGAGATGTTTCTACAACTTGATTGGAGTCCACCTGTGGAAAATTCAATTGATTGGACATTATTTGGAAAGGCACACATCTGTCTATATAAAGTCCCACAGTTGACAGTGCATGTCAGAGCAAAAACCAAGCCATGAAGTCGAAGGAATTGTCCGTAGAGCTCCGAGACACAGATCTGGGGAAGGGTATAAGCAAATGTCTGCAGTATAGAAGGTCCCCAACAACACAGTGGCCTCCATCATTCTTTGTCTCCCCAATTTCAATCTTGTCTCATCACTGCAACTCCCCAACGGGCTCAGGAGAGGCGAAGGTGGAGTCATGCGTTCTCCGTAACATGACCCGCCTAACTGTCCTCCTTAACACCGCCAGCTTAACCTGGAAGCCAGCCGCACCAATATGTCGGAGGAAACACCATTCAACTGGTGACTGGGGTCGCCACAAGGAGTCTCTAGGGCGCGATGAGCCAAGTACCTCCCGGCCAAACCCTCCCCTAACCCGGTCAACGCTGGGCCAATTGTGCGCCGTCATATGGGACTCCCGGCCACGGCCAGTGGTGGCACAGCCCGGGAATGAACCTGTGTCTGTAGTACCACCTCTAGCACTGCGATGCAGTGCCTTAGACCGCTGCGCCACTCGGGAAGCCCGGCCTCCATCATTCTTAAATGGAAGAAGTTTGGAACCAACAAGATGGGAGAACCTTCCAGAAGGACAACCATCTCTGCAGCACCACCAATAAGGCCTTTATGGTAGAGTGGCCAGATGGAAGCCACTCCTCAGTAAAAGGCACATGACAGCCCTCTTGGAGTTTGCCAAAATGAAATTAAAGGACTCTCAGACCATACGACCAAGATTCTCTGGTCTGATGAAACCAAGATTGAACTCTTTGGCCTGAATGCCAAGCGTCACATCTGGAGGAAACCTGGCACCATCCCTATGGTGAAGCATGGTGGTGGCAGCATCATGCTGTGGGGATGTTTTTCAGCGGTAGGGACTGGGAGACTAGTCAGGATTGAGGGAAAGATGAACGGAGCAAAGTACAGAGAGATCCTTGATGAAAACCTGCTCCAGAGCACTCAGGACCTCAGCCTGGGGCAAAGGTTCACCTTCCAACAGGACAACGACCCTAAGCACACAGCCAAGACAACACAGGAGTGGCTTCAGGACAAGTCTCTGAATGTCCTTGAGTGGCCCAGCCAGAGCAGGGACTTCAACCCGATCGAACATCTCTGGAGAGAGCTGAAAATAGCTGTGCAGCGACGCTCCCCATCCAATCTGACAGAGCATGAGAGGATCTGCAGAGAAGAATGGGAGAAACTCCCCAAATACAGGTGTGCCAAGCTTGTAGCGTCATACCCAAGACGACTTGAGGCTGTGATCGCTGCCAAAGGTGCTTCAACAAAGTACTGAGTTAAGGGTCTGAATACTTACGTAAATGTGATATCTTTATTTTTATTTTTTATAAATCAGCAAAAATGTCAAAAATCCTGTTTTTGCTGTCATTATGAGGTATTGTGTGTAGATTGATGAGGGGAAAAAAACGTTTAATCCATTTTAAGTCAAGGGGTCTGAATACTTTCCGAATGCACTGTACTTCTTGGATGGAACTTCCATGTCCAACCAGTGTTCATGAGCACAAGTATTGTAGTAGGGAAGGTCTATGCTTTGTAATTTGAGTGGTATTTTATGTATGTTTTAAAGGGTTAGTAGCAGCAGGGTTCAATGCAATATCCCTCCCTTGAGATTAAGTGGTTTGGTTAACTTTTGAGGACAAAGTTGGCGCCTGGCCTCATAGGCGGAAGGCAGTAAAATTCACCAAGTGTTTGATATGCAGCAGTTAAATATTTTTTACCAGCCTCAAATCAAAATATCTTGGTTGGCCAAGACATTTCACACTTACTAAAAGGCCTTGTCATTGACATCATTTTAATTAATGTTCATAGAATGTTCAAGCTAGACACGGACGGTGTGTCTTGTCTGGGTACAGAGATCTAATTTAATGAGTACTTATAGCAGTAGAGACTTCATTACTTCAAAACAAAGTTCAGTTTATCCTCATTTAACCACATGTACACAACACACACACACACACCAACCCAACCGACACCAATCCCAGTCAGGCATTTAAGCCCCTACCGCACTAGGTCCTTTATTTATTTATTTAGAATTCATATTCTCCCCTAACAAGGACGGGAGGATCAGTGTTGCTTTCAGGATAACAATTGCCCCTAAAGCTGTAAAGCACATCCAGCGCCTCGATGTCGCCATCAAATGTGCACTGGTTAATGATTTGCCAGCACAACGCCTCGCTTCCTGCCGCGGATTTATGTTAAATGACTGTTATTAGTCTTGCCTCTCCAGCCGCCCATTGTCTGTGAACTGGGACAGAGAGGGGTTGAAAGGCTACAGTCAGCCTTTTATTACACAACGTGTCAATCAGGACGGCGGGTCAGCAAGCCCCACACTGCTTTATGTAATCTCTCCCCCTGAGCCTGTGCTTTTGAACACACACACACTCGCACACACACACACACAACCACACAACTGTAAATTATTGACTCACCCCTCCCCCTTTTCACCTAGCGCTCTCAAAGATTTTGCTGATCATAGACACAGCCACACGGAACATGAACGAAATACACCACGTTAGCTGTGTTTTTTGGGATTGCGATGCTGAAGCGATTGTGTGGCGGTTGACTGATCGTCCATCTGTTTCATCAGTGCATGCTTCATTTGTTGTGTGTATTTGGAGAGTGTGAAGGATGAAGGATGAAGAATGAAGAATGAAGGGGATGACTTGTGACTTGTGTCATGCGGTTCATCTTAGTGTGTCAGTGTCCTTGAAGGTATATTTTGTGCACATTTGACAACATTATGAAAACCCATTAAAGGGGATATACTGTATACTGAACAAAAATACAAACGCAACATGTAAAGTGTTAGTCCCATGTTTCATGAGCTGAAATAAAAGATCCCAGAAATGTTCCATACTTACAAACAGCATATTTCTCTCAAATGTTGTGCACAAATTTGTTTACATCCCTGTTAGTGAGCATCTCTCCTTTGCCAAGATAATCCATCTACCTGACAGGTGTGGCAAATCAAGAAGCTGATCAAACAGTATGATCATTACACCAACTGTATTCTATACTATTCTACTGTATCTTAGTCTATGCCGTTCTGACATTGCTCGTCCATATATTTATTGATAAATTCCATTGCTTTACTTAGATTTGTTTGTATTGGGTATTTGTTGTGAAATTGTTAGATATTACTTGTTAGATATTACTGCACTGTCGGAGCTTGAAACACAAGCATTTCGCTACACCCGCAATAACATCTGCTAAACACGTGTATGTGAACAATACTTTTGATTTGATTTGATTTGACAGGTGCACCTTGTACTGGGGACAATAAAATGCCACTCTAAAATGTGTAGTTTTGTCACACAACACAATGCCACAGATGTCTCAAGTTTTGAGGGAGCATGCAATTGACATGCTGACTGCAGGAATGTCCACCGGAGCTGTTGCCAGAGAATTGAATGTTTATCTCTCTACCATAAGCCACTTCCAATGTTGTTTTAGAGAATTTGGCAGTACGTCCAACCGGCCTCACAACCGCAGACTAGGTGTAACCACGCCAGTCCAGGACCTCCACATCCGGCTTCTTCACCTGCGGGATTGTCTGAGACCAGCCACCCGGACAGCTGATGAAACTGGGTTTGCACAACCGAATAATTTCTGCACAAACTGTCAGAAACCGTCTCAGGGAAGCTCATCTGCGTGCTTGTCGTCCTCACCAGGGTCTTGACCTGACTGCAGTTCGGCATCGTAACCAACTTCAGTGGGCAAATGCTCACCGTCGATGGCCACTGGCATGCTGGAGAAGTGTGCTCTTCACAGATTAATGCCAGTTTCAACTGTACCGGGCAGATGGCAGACATCGTGTATGGTGTCGTGTGGGCAAGCGGTTTTCTTTTGTCAATGTTGTGAACAGAGTGCCCCATGGTGGCGGTGGGGTTATGGTATGGGCAGGCATAAGCTACGGACAATGAACACAATTGCAATTTATGGATGGCAATTTGCACAGACCTTCTGTGACGAGATCCTGAGGCCCATTTTTGTGCCATTCATCCACCTCCATCACCTCATGTTTCAGCATGATAATGCACGGCCCCATGCAGTAAGGATCTGTACACAATTCCTGGAAGCTGAAAATGTCCAAGTTCTTCCATGGCCTGAATACACACCAGACATGTCACCCATTGAGCATGTTTGCGATGCTCTGGATGGATGTTTAAGACAGCGTGTTCCAGTTCCCACCAATATCCAGCAACTTCACACAGCCATTGAAGAGGAGTGAGACAACATTCCACAGGCCACAATCAACAGCCTGATCAACTCTATGTGAAGGAGATGTGTCACGCTGCATGAGGCAAATGGTGGTCACACCAGATACTGACTGGTTTTCTGATCCACACCCCAAACATTTAAAAAAAAAGGTATCTGTGACCAACAGATGCATATCTGTATTCCCAGTCATGTGAAATCCATAGCTTAGGGACTAATTTATTTATTTAAATTGACTGATTTCCTTATATGAACTGTAACTCAGTACAATTGTAGAAATGGTTGCCTGTTGCATTTATATTTTTGTTCAGTGTATATCTACTGTGTGTCTAGTTCTTTAAATCACATTAAAATAAACATACAGACACATTAGTCCTCTCAAATCCTGCTCCAAACCATTGACTTGATAGGTTTTTTAAACATCCACCTGACCACTTACTTAGTTAGTTTCTTGGTTAGTTAGTTACTTAGCGTTAGGATGCCTTGTATATATTGATCAAAGGTATAGTTTTGGAGGGCTTCTCATTCCTATACCATTAGAATCCCAGTCAGTCCCCAGACATACATCCCCCCCACACATACACACGCACACGTACACACACACACAACAGATTCACACAGTCTCGTCTCTCTGTCTGCTCCTGTTCCATACTCATTAGTACTCGCTCCGGCTAACGAGCACTTCCCTTCAACTCTCTGCTAATCTATTAACCCAGCCAGGCAGGCAGGCAGGCCTCTGCCCCTCCCCCCCCCCCCCCCCTCACTCTCTCTCTCTCTCTCTCTTTTTCTCCCTCTGCCCTCCAGTCTCCCAGAATAATTTGCCACAAGGCAGATTGTTCATTTGGAGGTGTAACCGAGACATAATGCTTTGTGACGCTGGTTACGTAAGTTTAAAGAGCCCCCTTCTTTGATTTCACAGCGGGGCTGCCCTTAAATTCACCTTGAGCCGGTCGCAGTTAATTCTAATGGGGATAACTGATATCCTATAGCTATATAACTGTGCTATAATTGTATGGGTTATGCGCCATTATAACAATTAACAACAGTAGTGTGTAAAATTATGTTTTTGATGGGAACTACTTTACATTTCAGACTGATAGTGAATTATATAAATGTGAAAACGTATACAGTGCATATTTTTATTATTAGGCTGCAGAGTGATTAGACATTTAAATACAAACATTGAAAGTTCATTTTAGATGTCCCACAAGCAGACACACATACTAGAAATGGTAACAGAAGTCAGGTAGGGACTGGAACCCGACACACTCAGCCTCTGTCACCCACAAACATTTGCCTGCGCTTATGGAAACAAGAACTCTGCTTCTGTGAAATCCACGAGTTGTGGTGTTGGTGTTCTGATACTCAGGTTTATACCAGTTTGAGGTCTGAGGGCTGTATCCTGTCTAGGTCTCTGAGAGATTGTGAGCGCTCATTGTCACGTATAAACATGCTTTCATCTATTCCAGGAAGGGCATGCGAACAACCGCAAGTCAGAGACACAAAGTAAAATCACTTTTTGAATTTGATGTTTGGATGATTTGAATACTAGTTGGCCTGCACTGCTGAACATACTGTACCTGCATTTCCTGCATTGCAACATCTTCTAAAGTAAATCATTTTTAAAATCAGGTTATTATCTTGTACTGTAGTTCCTGGAGAAAGATGTATTCATATCAGTTAAATTTTTCAAATACTATAATCTGCGCCAATTAGCCAACATTATAGAGAGCTTTTGACATGTTCTACTTGCTTGTGTGAGAGGAAGTGTAGAGAGAGAGTCACTGCAATTATGGGATGTTATCCCTTTCTCACTCTGAAACCCTGTCTCTAGGGCCTTTGGGTAGAGCTGTAAGAAGGTTCAGACACGAATGGTGCATGGTAATAGTTTGAGATACAATTGAAAAGAGCTTGCTGATGCCACAGTAAAGACTTACAGATGGGGCTAGTGAAGTGTTTCGCTAAATTTGCTGCATTCAAGCACAACTCCTCCGTGACCACTCAGAACATGTCTCATTCCCTCTCTCCCACTTAACATGGTTCATATTCAACTTCTGGAATATAACCCTTTTCGCCCAGCTTCAAAATACAGGATGTTTATGTGAAGTGGATAGTTGAAGTGAGGACTGGTAGAAAGTATGTATGAATAAAGACAGGGCTCAGTTAGCCACCCCTTCCCTAACTCCCACAGTATCCTGCCTATTTGGTGAGCTCTCTCTCTCCTTTGTGTGTGTGTGCGTGAGTGTGTCTCCCTACTCTCTCTGTCTCTCTCCCTACCCTCTCTCTCTCTGTGCTCTTTCCCCACATAGCTGTTTGATTGCTTAAGCCCAGTGGTCAGACAATGGGGGTATAAAGAATGTCTGCTTCCTTCCTTCCTTCCTGTTGAGTGTTCTGCCTTGGTGAGCAGATTCAATAGCACTCCGCTTCACAGCAACGCCGGAGCGCGGGGGCCTGGCTACAACCAACAAAGAGCCATTCGGGGGCCCGCTCCAATCGCTGCCTCTGCCAAGTCACTGGCTGCAATGAGGGACACACACACGAACCCTCTTTCTCTATATCTCTCGCTCTCTTTCTTTTTTTGGGATGAGTGAGCAACCGATCTGTGTTTTTGGTGCATGTTTTGGAGGAAGTGGTGGAGGAAATGTAGTTTGTCAGGTTTTTATCATTAGAACATGACATCGTGGATATTCGGTTCAGAGCAGCGGTGAGGACACACCACAAATGGTATATGGAAGTTCCTGAGAGTCTAGGGGGTCCCTGAGAAATTGAGGGATATCAGTTCCCATCTTCTGATCATTATCCATCCCTGATAAAAAGTAGTCTGCTATATTTAATAGTCATGTAACAGTGAAAGGGAAACATCCAGGATGTATTCTCCTGTATTCAGGTTATGCAAGTTCCATATTCCTATCCATCATGAACTCCTCATGCACCCATAATGGCACCTTTTCAAAAGGGTGTCAGTTTTCAGCTTCCCTCCCGTTCCCACTTTTGTTGCTGGTGAACCCATAACATGTTGACGACTAGTGTCCCTTGCCTGCAACCAGAAACACTTGTGCACGTTCAGACACACACACATACTGAGTGAAACCCCCAAAATCTCCCTCCGAGAATACCAAGTAGGGGCAGGTAGTTGAGAGGAGCTTAAAGAGCCAAAATAGTAGAGGCCATAGAAAATAGGATGAATACATGAGGCTGAATGCGGGGTAAACTGTTAGTCCTTTGTCATTTAAAGTGCTGTCTTTAACCCTTTGCGGGCCTTCCTCCCAACCACCCCCAACCGCCTTTCCTCTCTATTCACCATTAAGACAATAGCGGCAAGGGGAAGCCTTGCAAAACTGTGACATTAAAAACCCCATGCACTCCAATGGGAGTTTTTTTCCACCGCTGATTAAATGGTGGAAAGGGGATAATTATATGAAAGGGGGAGGTGAGACGAACTGTCATTCAACTCCCGAAACGAATAACAAACAAGTGCGTGCAGGTCAGACTAGGCTTGTCAATCAATGTTCGTCATGCATACCGTGTTACAAACATGTCCGCGTGCTGTCAACCATTGACACGGCTTATGTTTCAAACAGCTAGCCTAGAGGAACACTCCATACCAGAGGAATTCCTGGCAAAACCATTGATAATACAACAGAACAAATGTTATCCTTATTCCATGTATTCTCTATGGATAAGGCCATCTGCTGCTTGTTCACAAGGAACATGTCAATCACATATTAGTGGTACATTTAAGGTATTCACTTTGGAAGACTTATAAGCATGAAGGAACCCCTTGTTTTCTTATGATGTCATAATGATCCTGACTAAATAACAGCCATTGTTAGACACAACATAGTATACGCCTTATAAAAAGACAAAGGCTTGTACCTGGTTATAACAAATAACGAAGCGTTATACCTGTCAGCTTCAGACTGAGGGAACATTTCTGATACGATGTTACCACTGAGTGTGTGAATGAGAGGAGAACCAAATAATGTGTTCCCACAGCTTCAATCGACGGTCCTCCCGATGCAGAGCAACAGTTTACAGCCCCAGCTTAATGATTCAACAAAAGCCAGATGTTTCCCTTGGAGGTGAACTCGTACAGTATGGCTCTTTCCTTATTTCATAGCTCTAATCAGTTTGGGGAAATGGTCCAGTCTAGTCTGGCTGTCCAAGCTAAGAAATTGGAATCATGAGCAGTGTAGGGGTTTGGAGTTTGACTAAGAAGTAAGATAGATTATCTCCAAATGTTTGCACATGTATAAAAAAAAAAATACAAAACTGAAATATTACATTTACATAAGTACTCTTTATTGCAACAAATTATGATGGAAACTGTGTTTTTAGAATAAATTATGATTGCCAAATTCTATTTTCTTTGCAAACTCTAAATGTCTACAACAACAAAAAATCACTGGACAAGTTAATGGAAACATAGCTAGTGACACAACTGGATAAAAGAGTAAGACTAAGAGAGAAATCCTCATTCTTGGTGTCTGGCTTGATGTTTTGAGTTTGAAGCTGTTGAACATGTGGAGCTAGGGGGAAAATACAATGTGGTTGTATGTTCCTCCCTACCATCTGGCACACAGGAAACATGGATGGGTTAGTTTGTTACTGCTCTGCTCTACCCCCCCCCCCCCCCAGCTACATACCTCAGAAGAGGCATGTGCTATCAGACTTCTCCCAAACATTCTACTGAACTAAGTGCTGCAGTGAGTAGAGGGGTGGGAGATCTTCTCCTACAAAAAGATACATAAATAAGTTCTGATTCAAATCCATATAGCATTATTATTCTGCTTTTTAATCAATTTAGATCAGAAAAGTCTAAATGTAAAGTGTCAGTTTCTCTGACAGTGTAGCATTTTGTGTTATTACGTAGATTCCAAAGGATTGGTTGTGGGCAGTGAAGCCATAAGGTCAAGCTAGCAAAGTGTCCATTGGAATAACAGTCCCTGCCGAGACAATTCCAAGACAATAAAATATAACGTCCCAATCTGATATAATAAAACATTACCCTGAGGAGAGCTTGAAGATATTGGGCACGCAGACACAAAAACTGACAAAAACAGCAGGGTTTAATTTCAAACGTTAATATATTTGTCTATTTCATAGTGAACATATGCATCCAATTTGAAACCCTAGTCAACCCTAACTTGCAGTAACATCAGAGTACTTGAACAGGCTGATGTTTTTTTAAGATGCTTCTCAAAATAAATATTTTCTTTATAAAATAATAAAACTTCAAATAAATATTCTTTACACTAAACAATGTTGAAATTAGAAAATAAAGATGTTCTTATAGGGTCACTGTACAATTTACAAGTAGAGTTGAAGGGATACGATGTGTAAATATCCGTCTCTTGTAAGGCAAACATAAAAAATGATTGATATACATTCCCATGAATGTACAACATTAAACATTGTATTATATAATATATATGGATCTATCATCAAGGTGCCTCTGGTTTGGCAGAATGCTTTTCACAGTTGAAATATTATGTATACAAAAATAAAACATCTCTGAAGAGGTCATTTGCTAATTTACATACTTTTGAGATTACTATTCACAAACAAGTTAGTCAGGAGAGTCTGTCCATAGCATATCAGTTGTATTAAATGTCAAAAGGGCTAACATTCTGGACTTTGATTATAACAATACAAAATCAGGGCACTTGGTGATTAAGCAGCCCGTATTAAGAACCATAGCTGAAAACAAACGACACAAACCACGTCAAACAGCTAAGCTTAGCCAATCCCCCAATCAACTTCTGACTACAGTGCCAAAACGTGATGAGGTGATCGTTTCAGTCGCCCAAAGTTGTCAACCCCCATCGATTCTCCACAACACCCAATGTACTTTCCCTTTACGTCGGTATACAGTTGACGCTCTTACAGTGGACTACGTTAGTGTTCTTACACCGGCAGCCCGGTCGCTTGACGCGGTCGTAGCAGCTCTGGCACGCGGCGAGACACCCTTTAGCCGGGAGGTAGCACAGAAGACAGGGTAGGAACAGGGACAGGAGGCCCATGGCCGACCAGCGCACGCAGCAGTGCGACTGGCTGCAGGAGAAGGGCTTGTCGGCACATGTATCCTCGTCGTCACTGGAGCAGTGGTAGAACAGGCCCTTAACGCAGCACACGCAAGTCCCGTAGTCTATCACGTTCTGCGCCGAGCACACGCACCGCCGGCCACACATCCAGCAGGAGGGCAGGGCGCGTGGGCACATGCACTCCTGGCACTTGCACTGGCCACAGTCCTCACAGCGGTAGGTGTGTTTAACCAGCAGCCCCTCCCTAGCAGCGGGGGCACCGCCACTGGGCACCGTGACCACCACCGCCCCTCCTGCCGTACTCACCAGGGGCTTCAATTCCTCCTGTTTAAGCTCCACCCGTTTGGGCTGGGTCCTGATTATCCGTTCGCTAACCGCCGGGCTACTCAGGAGCCTCTGCACGGAAGACATGCTGCCTATACTGGTCCTCGGGCTGCTTCTGGAGCCCTCTGTGCTAGAAGAAAGAGATAGGGCATCCCTGGAGGGGACTGTAGAGTGTGTGGGCTGGGGATGTTGTTGAAGATCGGGGAGTAAGTTCCACTGGTTGGACCTGGGGGCCTGGGGCTCCAGTTGCTCGTTGGTCCCCAGGCCCAGTGGCTCCACCAAGTCGTTCTTCTGCTGGGTAGGCAAGGAGCCAGGGGGCCTAGGGACCACAATGGGTCCCACCGTTGGTCCCTCTGTGTACTCATTACTGCTCCCGGTGATCCTGATCTGGTCCAGCGAGAGCACAGGGGCCTGCTGGCCGGGGTTTACACCAGGATCGGGCTGCCCTTCCTGGGCATGGTGAGGCCGGTGTATCCTCCCGCTGTCATGCAGAGCACGCAGCAAGCCGGCCGACCCTCCGCCACCACTGCCATTTTGAGTACTGGTCTCCATCTTGGCTCTGAAGAAGGACCCCTCCGGCTGGCATTGAACACATCTGAAGTCCTGGAAAGAGAGACAGGCAAATATATATGAGACGACCAGGTGACATTGGAGTAGAAACGACTCTATGTAAATCATAACTGATGATACAACTGTGTGGGCAAATACATACAATATGCAAATCTCAACTCTACACACACACCACTGAAATATGCATTAAAGAGATAAGGGTTTGGCAACATGGGTTTGCTAGCTACCAACTGGAGTTGTTTTGCTTTACACATATATCAACACCTCACATTAAGAATGACTGTTCCAATGTAAAAGTGCAGGCCTATGCCCAATTCCAATCGTTTCCCCTACACCTAAGGCACTTTCTGTTTGGTGTTAAAAGGATGTGATAGGTAACAACATTTACATTTCAGTCATTTAGCAGACGCTCTTATCCAGAGCGACTTACAGGAGCAATTAGGGTTAAGTGCCTTGCTCAAGGGTACTTCGGCAGATTTTTCACCTAGTCGGCTCGGGGATTAGAACCAGCGACCTTTCGGGTACTGGCACAACGCTCTTAACCACTAAGCTACCTGCCGCCCTAACAACAACATGATATATACCTAACAGTACCTCTAAGGCAGCATTTCGCCATTCGTTTACCATTTCATATGATAGGAGAACAAAAACAAAGATTTGACATTATGAAACAGTCAGTGGATTGATCATGTTTTTGTATGTTGGGAAATTGACAGTAGGCATGTTGGGCCCTTCTGATTGGAGAACTTAACTATATACCAACTATTTTCATTAAATGAGATATAGGCAGGGAACATAAAGTGCATGCAAGGAAGAGAACATGAGGCAATGCTGAGACATAGGCCTAGTCTACAACTTCAACAAAAGTTGATGCACTCAAACATGTCTTCATGCGCATACAATATGTGTAGAACTGTGTATTAAAACTTATCCCATAACAAGAAAGTAGAGACTTCAGACTTGAGGCCACAATTTCCAAATGAGTGAAAAACAACTGACTGATAGTTTCGAGTGACTCATAATTTAACATTTCTAATGATTTTTAATTTCACCCTGGAGGCAATTATTAGCCTAATACAACATGGTGTGCATGACGCGCGTGTTTGAGTGTGTGTGTGTACAACAGCTGATGAGCCCAACTAACATGACATTTGAGATGGGATTTTGACAGACAAATGGACAGGCTAGTCAGAAAAGTAAAAATCCTAATTTCCTATTACAAATAGCCTAACATAAACACCAATAGCCCCACCCAAACATAAATACAACATCCAAATATTGACTTTCATCATTCCAACTTTCTTCTATAATGTAAGATAGCCCTCTATTTTTGTTCTGTATAATTTTTTATTTGACAAAAAAACACTTTTCAACTGCGCTAAATCTGTGTTTATGTGTAGGCTACCATTCACAGATTTGCATTTAGTCTATTTATCTAGTCAAAATGCATGATCTACAGACAGGCTATTCATTTATTTTAAATTAGAGGGTGATGTCTAGACCATTATTTAGAACGGGAAAAACGAAAACCCTACTTTATAGAGCAAGAAGCTGTAGGCCTATTCAGATGAAAAAATGCTGGGATTGCACCGGGAAGGTTGGAGAAAGGATGGGGAAAGTCAATGCGAGTCGGAGAGCATGCATGAAGCTGAATTGGTAGGTCTACTCTTGCACCACAACTTTGCACTTTTTCAAAACTTTGAAACATTGCAACCGCCATAGTTAGGCTACATTGTTGTTGAAATAATACAAACTTTATTTTCACGAACTCACCGTGTTCGCACCACTTCAGCCCCGTTTGTGTAATTAAATTCCAAATTCTGAAAGTTTATTCCTACTTAAATTCATCTGGAAACCCATCCACACAATCCAATGCAATGAAAAAGTAGCTACAAACAATATTTCCAGATCCACGTCAATTTTAAGAGATCAAAAACATTGACATACATTCCACTGCGAGAGAACCCGAGGCGAAATACTATCAAAAACGAATGAATCACTAGGGACTTGCTGGCTCTCCACTTTTTTGTGAATTAGAAAAGTGAACAAAATGCGCACGCGATACTTTTGATTCCGTAGAGTTTACACAAATAGCCAACGACCTTCGAGTTTGTTGTAGGCTGGACAGTTCTAAAAAATACGCGCTGTAATTGTTGAATGTTTGGCTGCCTTGCACACTGAGGTGCTTTCAACTTTTTCTCGTCTTGTTTTTTCCTCTTTCCGGAGAAGAGGTCGGGTTTATTCTGTAAATGGCGTCATATGGAAGTGAGGGGGGACAAAGCAGTTGCTGTTTCAGAGGATATCTCGTATCCGGTCCCAGCTCATTGGCTGTAGCTACAGGGCTCGCATTCACACCCTGTGCTATCAAACTGTACCCAACTGCAGGGGACGGGCCACATTCCCAGTGACGAAACTTCAGGCATTAAAAAACTTTCTAACATAGCCTAGGCTACGTTAATTGAAGGAATATCAGGTATATCCTACTACAGCTTGATAGGCAGCATTTGTTCAGATCGTGTGTAGCAGCACTGAATCCAGTTCTAAAAGTAGACTTTCTTGCAAAACAATAGCCTCTATTTTTCTGTTTCCATTGGTTATTGCAATTGAAACTATTGATAATAAAGAAGTTGTAGGGTAGGCTATTATCAATCTATTTTAATATGCTTATTACTGTGCAATTGTCAAAGGAGAGGACCATATAGGATGTAAGAAATGCCCCTGTTTTCACTTGGGCCATTTGCAGAAGTTGTCATTGGACAGCAATTTCAGATGACACACAAATGAGTGATGACTCACAAATGAGTGAGTGATTATGCATGTAGGGTGGAATTCGATGGTGTGAGTAGGCCATTTCTGAATGAGGCAACATGGAGGGGCATCATGCATTTCAAAAGGCACTCTCTTGAACTCTCAAATGCCTTGTAAATTGTTCATGGGAGATACAGGAAGCAAACCCACGTCAGAGGGAGAAGCATGGGAAGTGGCAGTCAGAGCATCTCTGGGAATGGGATGATCATTCCTACACTTGTTTCCCTACATTCTAGTTTGTTATGTTAATGATTTACTGGAATTAATAAAATGGTACTGTACACAACGTTTGTGTTGATTGCACTTCTATGACTGTGTTTAGACCTTGTATATCTCAATTTTGGGGTATATTCAATTTACAACGGACATTCACTTTAGGCTGCGTTTTGTATTCTCCACCTCAATTTGTGATTATGTGAAAAGTAGTGCCCTCTTGTGGATTTACAGATGAACTGGAAACTACTTGTTTCTGCAGGAACAACCATCAGATTATCCTTTTCTTGTTCAACTACATTGGACCTATACAGAAATTGATTCATTGATATGGATCATCTGCAAATACTACCCTCCCCTCCTTCAATACAGCCCACACACTATCATTCTGTCCTCCCCTGTTTCCTTCCCTCCATACGTCATCCAATATTCAAAGCCAGTCCTCCCATCCCCCTCTACTCAGCAGGGCCCATTTAAAGCTGGGATGTTCATACATAGTAGTTCAGGTCTCCGTATAGAAAATTCCTTAAAACCATATGATTGACATAAAGTGTACCCTGAGCAGCTTACATAGAATACGAGTTCGGTCCACTACAACTTGGTTTGCTTCACTGTTTGTTATAGGAGTCGAACTTTAAAGGAATGATAGCCTAAACGTGGCAACAACATAACTTCTTTTTATTGTCATCAAAGAAAGAGAGGGAGATAGAGAGAAAGGGGGAACATGCATACACCTCTCTAGAATGCAATGAAAGAGAATGGAGAGTGGTGAGGGGTCAAGGTAGGGTTTCTATAGTGATGAATGCCTCTCGTTGGCTGGGAGAGGTCCCAAAAAGCCGGAGACACTGCGACCTCCAGCTGAGGGGGAGCCATTGTTCGGGGCCTCCTTTTCAGTGGCAGAGGGGAAAAGGTAAGTGACAGCCCTATTGTCTGTCCGGGACTCCCACTGCTCGATAGGCCCTAGATTCCCCTTGTCATATGTTGTCAATGCCAAGCCCCCTGGGAGAGAAGGGGGATGTGGAGTGGAGTGACAAGGAGAGAGGGACATTCAGGAAGTTAACTTTTAAAAAGTCTGTCAATAAACGACAATATCCTACCCCCCCTGTCTCTTACACCGACCCCCTCCCCCTACACCCCCCTTCCAGGGGAAGAACAAGGACTGTGCCCCCCCCCCCCCCCCCCCCTGGCTTAAGCTGTGTATCCTGTCTTCACTGCTGTGCCCCATCCATCCCAAAATAACCCTAAAACCATACTTCAAACCCTGCTTCCTGAACCATACATGGAACAGCTGTCTCTCTCTCTCTCTCTCTCTCTCTCTCTCTCTCTCTCTCTCTCTCTCTCTCTCTCTCTCTCTCTCTCTCTCTCTCTCTCTCTCTCTCTCTCTCTCTCTCTCTCTCTCTCTCTCTCTCTCTCTCTCTCTCTCTCTCTCTCTCTCTCTCTCTCTCTCTCTCTCTAATTCTCTCTCTTTCTCTCTCTCCCCCTCTCACTCTCAACCCCCCCTCTCTCTCAACCCCTTTCCCATCTCTACACAAAAGATGAAAAGGAGATACAATGGAAACGGTGCATGCAGAGTTTTTGGATTTCAGGCAAAAGATAAACATGACATGACTGGAGTTTAGCTTTACAAAGCCACCCCCTGCCAACATCTGAGACAATCACCTCTATACTTACACTGTATGGGGTTGAAATGAATGGGAGTTCCCTGATGGAACAAAATAGCATGTTTATAAATTAATTCCACAGCTATCTTATCCATATTTAATTTCACTGTTACTTTACCTGTTCATTTACCTGGCTTAGTTTTTCTCATTAGGTAAAAATAAGAGATAGCGAAACAAAGAGAGATGACTTTTAGTGACGAGAAAAGCCTATCGAGCCCTGAGTAGAAGCAGGAAGTGGTATGTGGCGTGTGGTCTGTAATAAAAGTGCATCACATATTGATAACACAAGTGGGTTAACCTTCTCTCTCTAACCACAACTGTTGACTCCGAAGACTGTTGGTCCAATTAAGATCGGGTTATGAACAGTCATTACACCAGGTTAGACTGAGAGTGCAGGAAGTGTAGCCTCTTATATTAAATCCTGACTGATTTTGAACCAGCTAGGGCGTTCTCTCTCCCCGCTGTCGTAGCAACGGAGCCACAAATGGAGTCACTGAATAATACCAGGTCTGGATTAAAGACAAAGTCTTGGCACTTGATTTGTCTGGAGAGGTCAGTTACATAAGATTAGGACACAGTGTAATCAACCCCATCTCAGGTCATATTGGTGGTGTGATTACTTCTGACAACTACGTTTAGGTTTTAAGCTGTTTATTCATTTTTTATAATTGGTTGTGTTGTAAAATATATGTGCCATTTTGCTTATTGTGCAGGAAAGTGTACTAGTCTAGGCTACATCAGATTAAACTCAATGTCTATTTGTTAGGGCTACTTATAAGTGTATTGTTCATATAGTCAGTTCGTTTTTTTTTACTTCTATCCAGGTTATCCCAAATTAAGGTTAAACCTTTTCCCATTTATCCCTCAAAATTCCATAACTAATTCTCAAAATCCCTTTATCTCAGGGTCAGATGAGGTAGAGTGCTTACAAGTCATGCACAGGTTAGAGTACTTACAATTGATGTCTTCTCAGATGTCAGACCCCTATCATACACATTCTTGACCCATAAAATGGACCATTGGTGTACATGAGAGGAGGACATTTGCTGCTGCTTTTGCACACTAGACTGAATCTGGTGCATTGGTTGATGCTTAGGGAGGAGGGGGAGACTGGACAAACCACTAACCACTAATTGTGAATCAATGAGGTGACGTAAGGAGTGGGGCAAACTAGAAGACACTCAGAGTGACACAAATTAGGAGCTTATTGACTTTTTAAGGAGTGAAACATTTGTTGTGCGACGAACGCAAGCTACAGTTGAAGTCGGAAGTTTACATACACTTAGGTTGGAGTCATTAAAACTCGTTTTTCAACCACTCCACACATTTCATGTTAACAAACTAGCAAGTCGGTTAGGACATCTACTTTGTGCATGACACAAATAATTTTTTCAACAATTTACAGACAGATAATTTCACTTATAATTCACTGTATCACAATTCCAGTGGGTCAGAAGTTTACATACACTAAGTTGACTGTGCCTTTAAACAGCTTGGACAATTCCAGAAAATGATGTCATGGCTTTAGAAGCTTCTGATAGGCTAATTGACATCATTTGAGTCAATTGGAGGTGTACCTGTGGATGTATTTCAAGGCCTACCTTCAAACTCAGTGCCTCTTTGCTTGACATCATGGGAAAATCAAAAGAAATCAACCAAAACCTCAGAAAGAAAGTTGTAGACCTTCACAAGTCTGGTTCATCCTTGGGAGCAATTTCTAAATGCCTGAAGGTACCACGTTCATCTGTACAAACAATAGTACGCAAGTATAAACAACATGGGACCACGCAGCCGTCATACCGCTCAGGAAGGAGACGCGTTCTGTCTCCTAGAGATGAACGTACTTTGGTGCGAAAAGTGCAAATAAATCCCAGAACAACAGCAAAAGGACCTTGTGAAGATGCTGGAGGAAACAGGTACAAAAGTATCTGTATCCACAGTAAAACAAATCCTATATCGACATAACCTGAAAGGCCGCTCAGCAAGGAAGAATCCACTGCTCCAAAATGGCCATAAAAAAGCCAGACTACGGTTTGCAACTGCACATGGGTACAAAGATCGTACTTTTTGGAGAAATGTCCTCTGGTCTGATGAAACAAAAATAGAACTGTTTGGCCACAATGACCATCGTTATGTTTGGAGGAAAAAGAGGGGCTTGCAAGCTGAAGAACACCATCCCAACCGTGAAGCACGGGGGTGGCAGCATTATGCTGTGGGGGTGCTTTGCTGCAGGAGGGACTGGTGCACGTCACAAAATAGATGGCATCATGAGGAAGGAAAATTATGTGGATATATTGAAGCAACATCTCAAGACATCAGTCAGAAAGTTAAAGTTTGGTCGCAAATGGGTCTTCCAAATGGACAATGACTCCAAGCATACTTCCAAAGTTGTGCCAAACTGGCTTAAGGACAACAAAGTCAAGGTATTGGAGTGGCCATCACAAAGCCCTGACCTCAATCCTATAGAACATTTGTCGGCAGAACAAAGCGGCAGAACAAAGCGTGTGCAAGCAAGGAGGCCTACAAACCTGACTCAGTTACACCAGCTCTGTCAGGAGGAATGGGCCAAAATTCACCCAACTTATTGTGGGAAGCTTGTGGAAGGCTACCCGAAATATTTGACCCAAGTTAAACAATTTAAAGGCAATGCTACCAAATACACTCAATTAGTATGTACATTTCTGACCCACTAGGAATGTGATGAAAGAAATAAAAGCTGAAATAAATAATTATCTCTATTATTATTCTGACATTTTGTCACGATCGTCTAATGAGGAGGACCAATGCGCACCGTTGAAGGTGAACATATTATATTTATTAAATGATCACACGATCAAAACAATAAACAACGATGCGTGACGTCTATGGTTACAACACAAACCAACACGAACAAAATCCCACAAACCTGAATGAAAAACAGACAGTTTAAATATGGCTCCCAATCAGAGACAACCAACGAACAGCTGACACTCGTTGCCTCTGATTGGGAGTCACTAAGGCAAACATAGAAAACAACAAACCAGAACCCCCAACATAGAAACACACCACATAGAACAAACACACCCTGGCTCAACAACTAGAGTCCCATAGCCAGGGTGTGACAGTACCCCCCCCTAAAGGCGCGGACTGCGACCGCGCCTCAAAAAGAGCAAAACAGGGGAGGGCTGGGTGGGCATACCTCCTCGGCGGCGGTTCTGGCTCCGGGCTTGACCCCCACTCCTTCTCTAACCCCCCAAAGTACCCCTGGTCCGGTCTAGCCCTGCTGGCCGGAGCTGGACTGAACACTGGTGGAGTGGATTGCTCTAGCTCCGACGTGAAGCCTCTGACTGGTGCCGGACCAGCCACCGGTGGAACAGGCACGGGCCGTGCCGGACTGACGACGCACACCACTGGCTTGGTGTGGGGAGCAGGAGCGGGCCGAGCCGGGCTGTCGAAGCGCACCCCTGACTTGGTGCGGGGAACAGGCACGGGCCGTGCCGGACTGACGACGCACACCACTGGCTTGGTGTGGGGAGCAGGAGCGGGCCGAGCCAGGCTGTCGAAGCGCACCCCTGACTTGGTGCGGGGAGCAGGAACGGGCCGAGCCGGGCTGACGAAACGCACCACCGACCTGGCGCGGGGAGCAGGGACGGGCCGAACCGGGCCGATGACGCGCACCACCGACTTGGTGCGGGGAGCAGGAACAGGCCGGACCGGGCTGACGACGCGCACCACTGACTTGGTGCGGGGAGCAGGAATGGGCCGGACCGGGCTGACGACGCGCACCACTGACTTGGTGCGAGTGGCAGGAACAGGCCGGACCGTACTGGGAACACACACCACTGGCCCTACGTGGGGATCAGGAACAGGCCGGACCGGACTGGCAACACACGCCAGTACCTCTCGCCGTGCCTCTACAACCTCCTTCCCCCTGGTGACCAGTGACTCCCGTAACCTGGCGTCCTCCTCTGCCAATCCGCTGGGCCGCTCTGCCGCGGTCTTCTGCTGGCCCGTCGTCCACGGCGTTAGCCCCCCCCTAAAAATTTTCGGGGCGTCTCTCCTACCCGTGGACCAGGTCTCCATGTCCCTCGCCAGCCGTTCGCCCTTCTGCCACAAGGTCAAGCCCTTCTCTTCCTCACTCGGCTTGACCCAGTCGAGGAGGCGAAGGAGATCTGTTAGGGATCTCCCTGGCGATGGCTCCTGGACACGCTGCTTGGTCACATCTTGGTGGGTTTTTCTGTCACGGTCGTCTAATGAGGAGGACCAATGCGCAGCGTTGAAGGTGAACATATTATATTTATTAAATGATCACACGATCAAAACAATAAACAACGATGCGTGACGTCTATGGTTACAACACGAACAAAATCCCACAAACCCGAATGAAAAACAGACAGTTTAAATATGGCTCCCAATCAGAGACAACCAACGAACAGCTGACACTCGTTGCCTCTGATTGGGAGTCACTAAGGCAAACATAGAAAACAACAAACCAGAAACCCCAACATAGAAACACACCACATAGAACAAACACACCCTGGCTCAACAACTAGAGTCCCATAGCCAGGGTGTGACACATTTCACATTCTTAAAATAAAGTGGTGATCCTAACTGACCTAAGACAGGGAATTCTTACTTGGATTAAATGTCAGGAATTGTGAAAAACTGAGTTTACATGTATTTGGCTAAGGTGTATGTAAACTTCCGACTTCAACTGTATATGGGTTGCATCATTGCTTACAATGGTAGTATAAACTATCTAGTCTCAAGCCTAAATGATAACAAGTATTGGACTTTTGGAGCATTGCAGATTCAGATTAGGGCCATTACACTGCTTTTGTATTCACTTCTCTGGAAGAACTCTGGCATAGTGAAATTGATTCTTGGCAACCTTGTACACACTCCAGAGTCTAGGAATCCAGACCAACATAAATAACTATTCTCATTTCCTCAGCCTATTTATCTTGATAGAAGTATGGCACATAAGAACAAAACCAGAGCAACATGACAAAGTTTTAATGACAGTATAATGTACACTAAAGCAGGATAGGTATCACCAATTAATAGTCCAAACTATTACCCCGGAAACATTGTGTAACAAATTAAGGTAAAATCCAGAAGGAAATATGTTTACAAGATACAAACTGATAATTCTCCACCGTTTCACACACCTGGGCTATATGAACTTGAACGTGTGCTTTTATTCATTGAAATGTTCCTCCCAAGTTGACAGAAATCACTCATGTCCTTTTTCACTTCATCATATCCATCACGTTAATAGATTTGGATGAAATTGTCCATGGATCCTTAATAGCACAATCATTCCAGAGTGTGCCCATATCCCTAAAACAAATAATAAATCAAGTATGTTTATTCATTAAATAAACATGCCTAATCTCACTTTAAGTACCTAATTTAATGGTGTAAGCATTACTTTGGAGAAAAAGTGGAAGCCCAGTCTTCCAGAGACACAGTTTGGACTGTTTGGGTCTCTGGAATGCAAAACTTCTCTCATAAAAATTGATTAAAGGAAATAACTTGGTCTGCTGCAGCAACCCTCCACTATTAAGGACCCCTGTGCCCATAGACTCTCTCTGCTCACTGTTAGGCTACTGTGTGTGTCTAGGTCTACCTACCTAAATACGGAGCCAAAAAATGTCTCCCTGGGCACCCTCTGTTTATCCATTCTTTGTATCTGAAAGGAGAAAAGTGCAGCAGTACACAATTTGTTGGCAGTTGGGCATGGTTACAATGTGACTATGATCACATTGAAATAGTCAGAGAGAAATAGTGCTGAGGTAGAAGTGAAAAGTTGACTCCGTTGTTAGAAGTAATACGTCCTCTTCAACTGTGAGGGTGTTTTTGTTATTGTTGTTTCTTATAGATGAGTTGCTAATAGCTAAACTGGGACAACATGCTTATTGGAACAATAGGACACCAGAATAGTAGTCAAAATCTCAATTTGTATCATAAAGTGTCCACAATGACTAAATCTAACAATACATCCCCCACAGATCCTCTTTTCTGTTATAAAGTGTCTCTAATTACTAAATCGAACAATATATCCCCGCACAGATCCTATTTTCAAGACCAAAGTTGTATGCATTAATGATTTAGTTGAGTATTTACTGGAAATGATCTCTTTAGACTTCAGAGCCACACCATACAATAATCAAAAACATAAACACATAATTGGCCAATGTTTGTCTATTTGTAACATACTACCATGTACCATTTCTGTTTTTACCTTACACAACGCCAATTAGTTTGCTATATTCATTTAGAACCACTCTTCTATTTGTTCCAATGGATGGCATTTGAATTAAATATTTTGTCTCATAATTCAACAAGGGGCCCCAATCCTTCCCCAGGACTACAGAGATCATACTCTATGCATTTTAATTAACCACATATCTATTTTTGTCAAGTTTCTGGCATACAAGGCTGTCCAGGAAAGTCTCATCAGCCCATGAGATGTTGTTCATAAACATGCCTGTTACAGGAGGGGGTCGCAGTTCCGGAGCGACCCACTAGGTGTCATCCTCTGACAACCGTAGGCACCTCCTTACTCACAGTCTGGACTAATCATTATCCTATTGGTGTCACCTGTGTCTACCTGTTCACCTGTGTATTTATGCCCTCACTTCCCTGTGTTCCTTTGCTCAGTTTTCTCTGCTAGTTTCGCTATGCTCAGCAGTACTAATCAGTGTCTGATCGGAGAAGTATGTACAGGTACTCGAGAAGTGTTCTCCCTGTTTCTTTATTATTTCAGTCATAGTTACTATTTCGTATTTTGGAGACTTATTTGCTCCACCTTTCTTTTATCGTGTTAAGTCCGTTGTTTTGTATCCTGGCTTCGGGACCACCAGTAAAGATCCTTGTTTCACCATCTCTGCCTACTGCCTACTGTCTATCCTGCACTGCACCTGGGTCACACCTCATACCAACCCTTACACATGCCATCGATGACATAATTGGCGAAAACACTCCCTGCAGTGAAATACTTCTACAGGACCAACACTAATTACATATATACATAAATCTATAGAAAACAACATTGATAAAAGACTGACAGGTTTTTACTTTGGATGAAATCCCCAAGCAGTAGCCTAGAGTCACTCAACACCATTTTAGTTGAAGTATATGAATGCATAATGTATTCTCTCTGCTTTAGTGGCTAGGTCTAAGCTCTCCCACCTATAGTGCTTTCAGAAAATATTCACACCCCTTGACTTTTCCACATTTTGCTGTTTTACAAAGTGGGATTAAAATGTAATTCCCTAATTTTTTTGCTAACGATTTACACAAAATACTCTGTAATGTCAAGGTGGAAGAAAAATTATAACATTTGAAAAAATACATAGGAAAAATAAAACACTAATATCTTGATTAGATTAAGTATTCAACCCCCTGAGTCAATACATGTTAGAATCACCTTTGGTAGCGATTACAGCTGTGAGTCTTTCTGGGTAAGTCTCTAAGAGCTTTCCACACCTGGATTGTACAACATTCGGCCATTATTCTTTTCAAAATTCTTCAAGCTCTGTCAAATTGGTTGTTGATCATTGCTAGACAACCATTTTCATGTCTTGCCGTAGATTTTCAATCCGATTTAAGTCAGAACTGTAACTCGGCCACACTCAGAAACCTTCACTGACTTCTTGGTAAGAAACTCCAGGGTAGATTTGGCCTTGTGTTTTAGGTTATTGTCCTGCTGAAAGGTGAATTCATCTTCCAGTGTCTCGTGGAAAGCAGACTGAACAAGTCTTTCCTCTAGGATTTTGCCTGCGCTTAGCTCCATTCTGTTTATTTTTTATCCTGAAAAACTCACCAGTCCTTAACAATTACAAGCATACCCATAACATAATGCAGCCACCACTATGCTTGAAAGTATGGAGAGTGTGTTGTATTGGATTTTTCCCAAACATAACACTTTGTATTCAATACAAAAAGTTAATTGCTTTGCCACATTTTTTTTTTAGTTTTACTTTATTGCAAACAGGATGCATGTTTTGGCATGTCTCTACAGGCTTACTTATTTTCACTGTCAATTAGGTTAGTATTGTGGAGTAACTACAATGTTGTTGATCCATCTTCAGTTTTCTCTTATCACAGCCATTAAACTCTGTTTTAAAGTCACCATTGGCCTCATGGTGAAATCCTGAGTGGTTTCCTTCCTCTCCCGCAACTGAGTTAGGAAGGATGCCTGTATCTTTGTAGTGACTGGGTGAATTGATAAACCATCCAAAGTGTAATGAATTACTTCACCATGCTCAAAGAGATATTCAATGTCTGCTTTTTTATTTTATTTTTTACTTATCTATCAATAGGTGCCCTTCTTTGCGAGGCATTGGAAAACCTCCCTGGTCCTTGTGGTTGAATCTGTGTTTGAAATTCACTGCTCGACTGCAGTGGCGGCTCCTGAAAAAATTCTCAGGGGGGGGGCAATTTTTCTGATGATTTAGGTGACCTACACACATTTTTAAAAAGATATGTCCAGCAACAACATGAAGACAGGGGCAGCATATAAGTCAATACCAGAAGCATTTATTGACTGATGTCAAAAGTGTTGGCTTACAAAAGCAAAATAAGTTATCACAGTAAAAATAATCAAGGGTGTTCTTTCATATTCCTCAACACTGCATAAACAATATGCATTTCCATAAACAAATGAAATATCAGCTGAAAATACAGCATCTTGGTATTTGTTCAGATTGCAGGATCAACAAGAGATTTTACCACATTTTTTGATATTGTTTAATCTTACCTTATGGCCTGCACTTGCTTGTGAAGCTGTCGAGGGCACGTTTGATAAAGACAGCATCGATGTCCTTCTTCTGTAGCTTCTGGTACAGAATGTCGACGTGGGGCATGATTTTGTGAAAAAGCCGCAGGAAAAAAATTAAATCTTCATCATGTAGTATCCTCACGTAGCCAGCTGCCTCTCTCACCGTGTGCTGGTCAAATGAACCCAATGAACCCATCCGGATGGCTTCAAAACATTCTATGAGGTCGTCTCGATTCTCGTAGACAGTGTTCACGACTCTGCTGTTGCTAACCTCATCGTTGTGGCGGCGGACAGCTAGCCTGTATCCCTCATCCAGTTGAGTGGCAATATTCACTCTCCCCAAAGTAGACAATCTCAAACAGCTATATGTGGGTCTTTGACAGCTCATTTTTCTTAATCTTTTCTGAAAGATGGTGCATGTCGGTTACACCAGTCGCTGTCCAAGCGGTGCTGTCTGCCTTGCCGCCTTCAGGGTGAAAGAGTAGTTTCTTAGTTACGTTCAGGTTACGTTACGTTACGTATGACGAAAGCGCGTAAGTGCAAGCCCTCAGAAACCCATAGAGATTGTATTGAAAGGTCTGATATTTGAAAAAAATTTTTTTTACATTAGAGGCTATGAGAGACTTCTGGGCGATTTTCAACCTGACTGAAATCGCCCCAAAACGGGCGGGGACATTAGAAGCACGACTATAGCATGATTGGACATTTAGTGGCAGTCTGGCAGATCAGGCGTGTAGATTAGAACACTGAACTACTGTTGCCGTGATATAATTGATTAGAAAAAAAATCCCTTCCTTTTCCCGTTTGGCAGTGCGTCGCCCATATCGCCCTAATGAACACACCGCCCCTGCTCGACTGTCCATGCAACTTATTATGTGACCTGTTAAGCACATTTTTACTCCTGAACTTATTTAGTCTTGCCATAACAAAGGGGTTGAATATTTATTGACTCAACTTGTAAAAATGAAAAACATAATTCCACTTTGACATTATGGGGTTTTGTGTGTAGGCCAGTGACAAAACATCTACATTTAATCCATTTTAAACTCAGGTTGTAACACAACAAAATGTGGAAAAATACTTTCTGAAGGCCCTGTACACAGCAGATCTGTCTCTAATAGTGCCAGGATGTGGTGGAGGGGAAATTGCCACTCTTCTGCTGGTGACACAATGTACATGTCGAGAAGGTATAATCACATGATGTGTAGATGTATAATTAGTGTGGATCTTTAGTTGTCCGTTGTTTCCTGTTTGCACCAGTGATGGGTTGTTCACGAATGAACGGCTCTTTTTGAACAGATTTTTTGGTGAACGTCGGGAACCGAATTGCATCTGTGAAAGAGCCGTTCATTTGGCTCCCTGATTTGCATAATGCTACTACTGCTTGTTGAGCTTCAAACAACGATTATCTGTAGATAAGTTACAAAATCATTCTCTGAAGATGGTGAATCCTCACCGCAGGAACAATAGGTAGGGAGGAGAGAGCCTCATTCTGGTCCACATAAATGTTTTACATTGTCCCCCCCCCAAAATAAAATCTAAACATTTTTTGCAAGCGATTTCATTTTGTCAGGTAAAATGTATTTGAACTCAGATTTCAGATTTTAAGATCTGACATAAGGGTAGGCAACCTTTTAGGCTTTACATTAGAAATGTGATATTTGTCATGGTTTTTCATCCATTTTAAAGCACTACTGAACGAAGAACCATTTGGGAGCCAAATGAACGTCTGATTTCTCACTGAACAGACTCGGAATGCCAATGGGGTTTTCTCGTTTGGGCAAATGTCCTCCGTCCCCTCCTCCGTCCTCTCTCCTCTGTGACCTGGAAATCGATAAGTGGGTGGTTAAGTGGTCAACGAGTGTGTCAATTTAGTTAGTAGGTAAACGGAAGACAGTCCTCCCCTCCTCGATAGCCTCCTTTTGGGGAGGAAGCACAAGTGTATCATACCTTGGAAGAGTTTTGATATACATTTTACATTTACATTTTAGTCATTTAGCAGACGCTCTTATCCAGAGCGACTTACAGTTAGTGAATACATTATTTTTTATTTTTATTTTTTTATACTGGCCCCCCGTGGGAATCGAACCCACAACCCTGGCGTTGCAAACGCCATGCTCTATCAACTGAGCTACATCCCTGCCGGCCATTCCCTCCCCTACCCTGGACGACGCTGGGCCAATTGTGCGCCGCCCATAAGTCTCCCGGTCGCGGCCGGCTGCGACAGAGCCTGGATTCGAACCAGGATCTCTAGTGGCACAGTTAGCACTGCGATGCAGTGCCTTAGACCACTGCGCCACTCAGGAGGGCGATTAGTGGCAGTCTGGCAGATCAGGCGTGTAGATATCTGCCACACCCCCTTTGAATCAGCTGTTGTATTGTCGGAGAGGAAAAGCATGCACACATTTGAAAACGATATGCTACTTATCATTTTATCTATAAAATGTATTTCACAACTAACTTCATTTGTTTTTATTACTTCACACATTTATTTTGGGATCCACCCCTGTAAACGTAATTTGCCTGTTGACGCGTGAGTGGAGAAGGAGCTTCTCATTTCATACAAGCGCATTTTTGTCCACGTTCACTCTCCTCGCCAACTCTCCTCAATTACAATTGACCTTTTTCAAATTGAGGCGAGAGAGGACGGAGGAGAGAGGATGCTGGAGTTTATCAAATCTAATTGTGAAAAGGCTGATAACTAGTTTGCACAGGAAGTGGGATGTCACATTGTTTTCTGTCCACCATATTTTCATTCTTTACATTGTGATTTGTCAAAAATTTTTGGTGGTTGACCTTATGAAATCCATAGTGACTGAATGTAACTTTTTGGGATCCTTCTGAAAGTAACGGTAAGACATGTATGGGAGTTGATGCACAGTTCAGTGCTGTTTTCCTTGAGTTAAATGTGTTAAATGTGTTTGTGTTGTAAAGACAGGGTATTTTGATGAACCCTTCTCCTCTTTTCAGAGGTACATGCACATGTATTTGTGAGGCAAAAGAAGGCAGTTGCCCAAATGTGAGATGTACAGATGACGGATCACTTAACTTTTTTGTCGCGGATAATTTTCCTGATGCATCAGGAAATTCAAATGAGCCTCGTGAGTGGCTGTAGATGAGCAGTTCTTGTTCTCTCCATGCGGGGGCAGTCGAGTCATTGGGATCAGGGCTTGCTATCAAAATAATCTTCTCTCTCGCTCGCTCAAACGCTAGGCCTAGGTCCTATAACTGCAACATCTGAAATACAGCCATACACATCAACAACCGTTGTTTTATATAGCTTATAAAACTATTCCAGCCCACGCCCTTCTGGCACAAATAACTATCTCCCCTGATTGACTTACATTTACATTACATTTTAGTCATTTAGCAGACGCTCTTATCCAGAGCGACTTACAGGAGCAATTAGGGTTAAGTGCCTTGCTCAAGGGCACATTAACGTCATCTAGCAGACGCTCTTAGCCAGAGCGACTCACAAATTGGTGCGTTCACCCTATAGCCAGTGGGATAACCACTTTACAATTTTTTTTTTTTGGGGGGGGGGTAGAAGGATTACCTTATCCTATCCCAGGTATTCCTTAAAGAGGTGGGGTTTCAAATGTCTCCGGAAGGTGGTGAGTGACTCCGCTGTCCTGGCGTCGTGAGGGAGCTTGTTCCACCATTGGGGTGCCAGAGCAGCGAACAGTTTTGACTGGGCTGAGCGGGAACTATGCTTCCGCAGAGGAAGGGGAGCCAGCAGGCCAGAGGTGGATGAACGCTATGCCCTCGTTTGGGTGTAGGGACTGATCAGAGCCCAAAGGTACAGAGGTGCCGTTCCCCTCACTGCTCCATAGGCAAGCACCATGGTCTTGTAGCGGATGCGAGCTTCAACTGGAAGCCAGTGGAGTGTGCGGAGGAGGGGTGTGACGTGAGAGAACTTGGGAAGGTTGAACACCAGACGGGCTGCGGCATTCTGGATGAGTTGTAGGGGTTTAATGGCACAGGCAGGGAGGCCAGCCAACAGCGAGTTGCAGTAGTCCAGATGGGAGATGACAAGTGCCTGGATTAGGACCTGTGCCGCTTCCTGTGTAAGGCAGGGTCGTACTCTCCGAATGTTGTAGAGCATGAATCTGCAGGAGCGGGTCACCGCCTTGATGTTGGCGGAGAACGACAGGGTGTTGTCCAGGGTCACGCCTAGGCTCTTCGCACTCTGGGAGGAGGACACAGCGGAGTTGTCAACCGTGATGGCGAGATCATCGAACGGGCAGTCCTTCCCCGGGAGGAAGAGCAGCTCCGTCTTGCCAGGGTTCAGCTTGAGGTGGTGATCCGTCATCCATACTGATATGTCTGCCAGACATGCAGAGATGCGATTCGCCACCTGGTTTTCAGAAGGGGGAAAGGAGAAGATTAGTTGTGTATCGTCAGCGTAGCAATGATAGGAGAGGCCATGTGAGGATATGACAGAGCCAATGTGTCAATGTGACTTGATGTATTGTAGTTACACATTTCAAATATGGACAGTCCAGGGTTATTTTACACACGATCTTGATAGGAAATGACCATACTAGACACTTTTGGATAACACAAATAGGAAAGTAATAAAATAATAACAGTCAGTAGGCTACACCAACATTAGTTTCCATCCATACAAAGTGTCAGGTAAATAGCCACATTAGATTTGCCATGGTAAACGAGGAAATACTTTATTTCTATTGTACGGGATGCTTGTTAAATACATAAATTGCCCTTACTCTGTTAAAAAATGACTAAGTTGTTGCGATGACAATACCAACCAGAGGGTGAACATATCTTGAAAGACTTTGGTTGCAAGCAGGACATATCTTTTAAATCAAATCAAATCAAATTGTATTTGTCACATGCACCGAATACAACAGGTGTAGACCTTCCCGTGAAATGCTTACTTACAAGCCCTTAACCAACAATGCAGTTCAAGAAAGAGTTAGGAAAATATTTACTAAGTAAAAAATTTAATAAAAAGTAACACACTAAAATAACAATAATGAGGCTATATAGAGGGGGTACCGGTACTGATTGAGATTGCGTAATCTGTGGATCTGTGGGGGCGGTATGCGAATTGGAGTGGGTCTAGGGTTTCCGGGATGATGGTGTTGATATGAGCCATGACCAGCCTTTCAAAGCACTTCATGGCTACCGACGTGAGTGCTACGGGGCGGTAATCATTTAGGCAGGTTACCTTCGCTTCCTTGGACACAGGGACTATGGTGGTCTGCTTGAAACATGGAGGTATTACAGACTCGGTCAGGGAGAGGTTGAAAATGTCAGTGAAGACACTTGCCAGTTGGTCCACTCATGCTTTGAGTACACGTTCTCGTAATCCGTCTGGCTCCCAAGCTTTGTGAATGTTGACCTGTTTAAAGGTCTTGCTCACATCGGCTACCGAGAGCGTGATCACACAGTCGTCCGGAACAGCTGGTGCTCTCATGCATACTTCAGTGTTGCTTGCCTCGATGCGAGCATAAAAGGCATTTAGCTCATCTGATAGGTTCGCGTCACTGGTCAACTCACGTCTGAGTTTCCCTTTGTAGTCCGTAATAGTTTGAAGTAATGAGGTGACCAATAATGGTTGCAATTGAGATCAGCTGTGCGAGTGAATTTAGCGTGTATTGATGGTTTAATGAGACATCAGCTGGCGATAATAAGGATGCTGCCTATCCTTCGCCGGGGAGTCTATCCCATAACACCCTTGTGGTGCAGCCCCAAAACATTTAACTGAATTAATGGCGGACAGAAGTCCCCGCTTGGGATAAAATATTCCAGAAGAATAACTTTGCAAAAGTGTAACGTTAATAACACGTCAGACGCGATAGCTAATTAGCAGGCGATCTCATCCTGCTTATCAGCTGTTTAGAGAGGAACAACTTAACTTACTAATCATAGATTCAGCAATGTGTCAATTGTGAAGACCCGGACAGTTTTTAAATCATGAATTGGTGAACTTGCTAGCCAGCTAATGACATACAACATTTATCTTGCCACTTTCCCTTCCCCTGTTGTGTTGCACGCCTATTGTGTTGCTAAGTTATTCTACTCTTACTGTAAACAACTTGACCAAGCCTAACAATATGCTAAACTTTTAGCAAAACGATTGCACATTAATAAAGGTGGTTGTGGCTTCAGCAACTTGTTCCGGCACTGAAATTTAAGCAGTGAGGTTAATTGCAACACTCACTACCGAGGTGCTTCATGAAATGGGTTTCCATGGCCGAGCAGCCGCACACAAGTCTAAGATCACCATGCGCAATGCCAAGCATCGGCTGGAGTGGTGTAAAGCTCACCACCATTGGACTCTGGAGCAGTGGAAATGCACTCTCTGGAGTGATGAGTCACGCTTCACCATCTGGCAGTCCGACGGACAAATCTGGGTTTGGCGGATGCCAGGAGACGCTATCTGCCCAAATGCATAGTGCCAACTGTAAAGTTTGGTGGAGGAAGAATGATGGTCTGGGGCTGTTTTTCATGATTCGGGCTCCTTAGTTCCAGTGAAGGGAAATCTTAACGCTACACCATACTGTGCAATGACATTCTAGATGATTCTGTGCTTCCAACTTTGTGGCAACAGTTTGGGGGACCTTTCCAGTTTCAGCATGACAATGTCGAGATCGGTGTGGAAGAACTTGACTGGCCTGCACAGAGCCCTGACCTCAACCCCATCGAACACCTTTAGGAAGAATTGGAATACCGACTGCGAGCCAGGCCTAATTGCCCAACATCAGTGCCCGACCTCACTAAAGCTTGTGGCTGAATGGAAGCAAATCCCCACAGCAATGTTTCAATATCTAGTGGAAAGCCTTCCCAGAAGAGTGGAGGCTGTTATATCAGCAACTCCATATTAATGCCCATGATTTTTGAATGAGATGTTCGACGAGCAGGTGTCCACATACCTTTGGTCATGTAGTATATACAGTGTATATACACTGCTCAAACAAATAAAGGGAATACTTAAACAACACAATGTAACTCCAAGTCAATCACACTTCTGTGAAATCAAACTGTCCACTTAGGAAGCAACACTGATTGACAATACATTTCACATGCTGTTTTGCAAATGGAATAGACACCCCCAATAAAGAAGTGGTTCTGCAGGTGGTGACCACAGACCACTTCTCAGTTCCTATGCTTCCTGGCTGATGTTTTGGTCACTTTTGAATGCTGGCGGTGCTTTCACTCTAGTGGTAGCATGAGACGGAGTCTACAACCCACACAAGTGGCTCAGGTAGTGCAGCTCATCCAGGATGGCACATCAATGCGAGCTGTGGCAAGAAGGTTTGCTGTGTCTGTCAGCGTAGTGTCCAGAGCATGGAGGCGCTACCAGGAGACAGGCCAGTACATCAGGAGACGTGGAGGAGGCCGTAGGAGGGCAACAACTCAGCAGCATGACCGCTACCTCCGCCTTTGTGCAAGGAGGAGCAGGAGGAGCACTGCCAGAGCCCTGCAAAATGACCTCCAGCAGGCCACAAATGTGCATGTGTCTGCTCAAACGGTCAGAAACAGACTCCATGAGGGTGGTATGAGGTCCCGACGTCCACAGGTGGGGGTTGTACTTACAGCCCAACACCGTGCAGGATGTTTGGCATTTGCCAGACAACACCAAGATTGGCAAATTCGCCACTGGCGCCCTGTGCTCTTCACAGATGAAAGCAGGTTCACATTGAGCACATGTGACAGACGTGACAGAGTCTGGAGACGCCGTGGAGAATGTTCTGCTGCCTGCAACATCCTCCAACATGACCGGTTTGGCGGCGGGTCAGTCATGGTGTGGGGTGGAATTTCTTTGGGGGGCCGCACAGCCCTCCATGTGGTCGCCAGAGGTAGCCTGACTGCCATTAGGTACCGAGATGAGATCCTCAGACCCCTTGTGAGACCATATGCTGGTGTGGTTGGCCCTGGGTTCCTCCTAATGCAAGACAATGCTAGACCTCATGTGGCTGGAGTGTGTCAGCAGTTCCAGCAAGAGGAAGGCATTGATGCTATGGACTGCCCGTTCCCCAGACCTGAATCCAATTGAGCACATCTGGGACATCATGTCTCGCTCCATCCACCAACGACATGTTGCACCACAGACTGTCCAGGAGTTGGCGGATGCTTTAGTCCAGGTCTGGGAGGAGATCCCTCAGGAGACCATCCGCCACCTCATCAGGAGCATGCCCAGGCGTTGTAGGAAGGTCATACAGGCATGTGGAGGCCACACACACTACTGAGCCTCATTTAGACTTGTTTTAAGGACATTACATCAAAGTTGGATCAGCCTGTAGTGTGGTTTTCCACTTTAATTTTGAGGGTGACTCCAAATCCAGACCTACATGGGTTGATAAATTCGATTTCCATTGATAATTTTTGTGTGATTTTGTTGTCAGCACATTCAACTATGTAAAGAAAAAAGTATTTAATAAGATTATTTCATTATTTCAGATCTAGGATGTGTTGTTTAAGTGTTCCCTTTATTTTTTTGAGCAGTGTATATATATATATATATATATATATATATATATATATATATATATATATATATATATATATTAGTATCATACAGGGCATTTGGAAAAGAGACCTAGGTCTCAAAATCCCAGGATATTATTCAGGAGTGTGCAACATCACAATGTTAGATAGAAATAGATTCAGCCATGTTATTGTCGTGCAGATTTGTCAGGACATTGTAACTTATAAAGCTCATTCTATAATACAGACATGATTTCTGACCCAGGGGATTGCGCTATGTGCATGTTTATTTAGACCACAATTAGTTAAATTAGGTGTTAGTGAAGGGCTGGATCAAAAACCTGCAAACTCCTGTCCTGTCTATAAAAAAAACGAAATTTGCCCTCATGTACTGAACAAGGTTATGAATGTTGGGGTTAATCTCCTTGATGTACCTCACTTGGGAATTACTTATTTTGTACAATGGACTGTGTTTTAAGGACTCTTGCACAGATCCAGGAAAACCAATACATGTTTTACATTTATTCAAAATTACAAGTGTTGATGTCTCGTAATGTTTCTGGTTTGGAGGCTTGGGCATCTGGTGACTGCAGTTCATATGTCTAATCCCCTGCAATGATAGATAAAGGCATCAATAATATTACAATGCTGTATTCATTTCATTGAATATATATTCCTGTTTTGATATGTATTTATATAATTATATTGGTATATATATATATATATATGGTATATATATATATATGTTATCCTTTTATCACATGCCAGCATTTGTTTTGTATCCAATGCTCTAGTAAGCCGTGAGAATACTTGATTATACTTGATGGTATGAGGTCGGTTGGTTTGCAGAACCTTCCCCAAACCATAGCCCTCTAGGTACGGTACTGCATTGCATAGCCTACAACACACCGCTTCCAGCTACCCCCTGGCGGCGATTCTAAAGATAATAATTCAAATACTCCTGCTGCAGGATTATTTTCCTCCTGCGACGGAATGGGTCATATTAAGATCCGACATCTGTAGGTAAGATTGGTGCACTTTAAAGGTTTCTCTTCAGAGGTGCATCCAATGCTCTAGGTGCTTTTCAGTTATGTGATGTGCGCCTTCTTGTTATCTAGTTCACAGCCATTTGAGAAAGTTTAAAGGGATCGTTCACCCTGAAATTAAAGTTAGACAGATGGTTTCAGACATCAAAAGTGGCCTTATGTCGAGAATCGAGATGAGCCCAAGTCCCACATCATCTGTTGTGCAGTTCAAGCTCTATGCCTCAATCCCAAATGAATGGGCAAGAAATACACCGTCTTATTTCATCACTTTATCTTTCCCACTCATATGGCATTGAGGTATTGTTGGGAATACTAGGTTGGTCAGGTGTGGAAATGCTGGATTCAAAGGAATAAGGGAAACCACGACTGTACTTTGAAGGTTTATTAACGTTACCCGAGAGTATATAACCTACCGTAAATGGATTTACTCATCAACTTTATCTATCAACATGCATTGCTATTGATGATTACTAGCAATGCATGTGACTAGAGAGGAGACAGGTGGAGGTGATGACATTCTATCTATTTCTTCTTTTTTATCCAGAGTTAAATAGAGCAAATACACGGGTCATTCTACAGATTCGGTGCCTTTTGTGATTGAGGAGGATGAAACAATGAACATTAAAATCTGAAGCTTTTTTTTCTTTGATGTGACAAAGTAATGTGTGTACTTGATAGAAAATACCTTTTCCCATCTCAATGTAGAGTATTAAGTTATTATTCTGTATTATTTTCTCAAACAAGTCCCAATTTAATTCAACCCCGTCACAGTCATTTTGTTATTCAACTATTCATTTTTCCAATAAGCTTGAGATCAGCTTCTGGCATAATCTCACAGTTTAGATGTCCCTTGTAAATAATGGCATATTGTAATTAAAGAGAAAATCAAGAAAAACTGACCAGCACCATCCTTTCCAGTTTACGATGAAGAAATGTCTAATCTAACTCCACATTTTCGCAAGAAATGTGCAAGAATGCTGCGTAATTCCTGACAAAATTGAAATAGCCTTATTTACCCTGATTTAATACACACAATAAAAACACTATTGATGTTATATTTTGTGTATTTAATACAAAAATGTAAAAAAATAATCTCGTAACAGGGATGAATGCACCGCAACAGGGTTGAAAATCATGTAACAGGGTTGAGTGAAAAGCATCACGTGTCATATGTTTTATCTTTTGAGATCACTAACATGTTGCCATTTTTTAAACATTTTAAACATTTTTAAAACTACTGTCAACATAGCTTTTAAAATCTAAAGAATCTAGATGAAAGCTAGACAGAGTAAAACACATTAATGAACTAATAACAGTAACAACATTTCATTGATTTCATAAAAATATCCATCTGATAATGGCAGGAGTCTGTTTGAACATTGAGCAAACATCTTAACATTGATAACCTATATAGGTTACATGTTGCCATTTTTTAACATTTTAAACTACTGTCAACATAGCTTTTAAAGTTTAAACAATCAAGATGAAATCTAGACAGATTAAAACACATTAATAAACTAACAACAGTTACAACATGTCATTGATTTCATAGAAATATCCAGAGTAATGGCAGGAATGTCTGTGTTGTTTGAATGTTTGAACATTAAGCAAACATCTTAACATTAATAACCTATAGGTAAGCCTACAGTTTGTTCACCATTTTTACTGAGAGAGCCTAGCCCATACTTCCTTCTGTATTTCCATGTGCCTAGAAGTCACCGGTTTAGGGGGATCAATGTGTTCCAAGATGTCCTCAAATGGATACCACAGGATATCATCAAGAAGTGGCCAGAAGTACCTATTTGGTCCAGCACAGCACATGCATTTGACCTGCACATGGGATTCATCTGTGGCTAGAATTATTCCGGGATAGAAATCGTCATCATATTTGGCCACGCACCATTTCCCGCATATGTCTGGATTTGCCCAATCAACCTCCCTCTGTGACACGACTGATGTAACTTTAGGGGTAAATGTGAAATGTTGTGTATTGAAACACTGGCATTCCAGTTTCTTGTTGTGGACTGTGCACATACAGCTTACATCACGGCAGGCAAGTTGCCAAGGCAGTATACTGTATGTCTTTTTAGACTAGTCTTCATTTACATTCTCTAGTCTTTTTATGCATTACCAAATTATGCTTTAAAGCAACAAAACTTTATTTTCTGTTGATTGTGTGTCCATGACCACCACCACCTCGTGTCTTAAAGTTCTTACATTTCCAGGAGAATTACCTGACCACCGGCGCGCGGATGTCCCTCACCTTCCTCTCTATGTGTGTTTCCTTTCTGCTGCTGTTTTTTCCATTATTGAATCTGAAATTGTAGGTCAAGGTCAAGTCAATGACCTGCTTACTCTTCAAGACTAAATATTGTATCCTTTTAATCACTATGTAGTAAAATGAACATGAACTTGCAGATAATACTCCTAAATATGTCAATGTATATAGGAGAGAGAACAAATTAATTGTCACTTTTTTAAAGTTATTATTTTCAAAAATTCCTCGTACTTTTAGTTGATACTGTAAAACCGTAAACAACAAACATTCAACAAGAAAATATGATTGGTATTAAGCAATATACATTAAATATTGCTAAGATTTAACAGCTATTGAACCCTGTAACAGCCATTCAACCCCGTAACATTGAAAAATGGGATGGGGTTGAATGTGACAGGGTTGAAGATTTTGTGCTAATCTGTTGCTAATTCGGGATGCTAGCAGCTAGCAGTGTGCCACATGGCCTTATTCAACAAAATACATTGTTATACTTCATAGCTATAAAAACTATTATTGGTAAAATCTTAACTATGAATTCCCCCCCCCCCCCCAACAGAGTTGAATACCTGAGATTGACAAAGCCCATATGTGCTTAAAAAACATGAAATATTGATAAAAAGTGAGAGAGCAGCTTACCACTTGTCACACCAGGCTTCTCTGAAGACTTGTATGATGTCACTTCCTCATAAATAATGTCCACAGAATCAAACCAGTATTTAATTGTGAGTGGGGGTATTGTTGCGTTACGGGGTTGAAAGAAATACAAGGACAGGGGTAAAAGCCTGAATTTCTCAGAAAATAAAATGTCTTATGCTGAGAAAATGGATTATGCATAATAAGGGGGCATATACAATTAATTTAACAAAAAAAAGCATTACTATTTAACACTGTGTACTCAAAATGAGTCACGCCATTTGCATGATGGTCAATAGGGACAGGCGAAATTCTTGATACTCCTAAGAAAAGCAAACATATAAGTATTGAAATTCATCTCTGTTTAAAATCATATTCTCTACTCCATATTAAAAACATGTAAAACTTTGAAATGTTGTAATTTAAGTGTAGTTCGATAAATGTTCTGACAAGTTATAACACTAGTACATCTTGGGACACTGACAATACTGAAATGTCACCGAATCTGTAGAATGACCCACACCTATAGAGGTAGGATATTCATTTGAGCCAGTTTGCTACAGCAGGAAAATAATCCTGCAGCAACAGGAAATGTGAATTATTACGTGGATTATAATGAATGGACATTTTTGTAGGGGTTGGTACATTTTTCATTAGGGCAAAATTACAAACTTTAGAAGCCTTTTTAAAACTTGAATACACTACAAGTTCCCATTTCCTGCTGTGCAGGAAAATTCTCACCAACAAAAGAGTGATTAAATTAAGATCCTACCTCTGTATGACAGCTATTAATGTATATTCTACTCATGGTGTCTGTGACAGCTAGAACATGCTTAATGCGTGAGTAGGTAACCTCTGAGTAAAGATAAATGCCCAAATCAATCACATGATCCCAATGATCACTCTCCATTTTGACTGCAATGACTGCAATTCATTTCACAATGTTCATGCTTTATCATATGAGAATGTGAGGTTATGAAAAGTTATGGTATCATTTTATCTCTATATAAAGTTTATCACATCATTATATAAATTGTAGCATTTACGACTGAATAAGAATGGACACTTGTCACCATAGTTACTAAGCACAGTAAATAATTATTTGCAGTTTTTGACTCAAACGTCGCTGCTACATGCAGTGCTGTTTCAGTAGTGTCCATCCTTGATTGTTTTGCTTTATTTATTATTCTGGGAAATGGCATAATTATACAGATAATAAAGTTAATCATTCAAATATTCATTTTAAGGGGAAAGCATAGCAGCTTTAATTAATAGACCTAATGTAATATATATGATGGTATGCCTATTTATTTGCCACTCAAACATGCCAACATGTCTATAGTATATAGCTTAAACCTTCAGCCCCTGCTCATAGCAACAGAACACTGTGTTGCCATGACAACTCCTCCGAGTGTGTTACGCACCATCATATTTTTGCTCCCGAGAGAGAGAGATGTGAATATGATGTGCTGAATTTAATAGAAGTGTGATGTGTGAATGTGTGACTATGGTGTAGTTTCAGTTGGGAAAGGAAACCCAATCAACTGGGTCAACAGTTGCATATTTCCAGTCTCTTATGAAATGCAGATGTCTTTATTTTGAATAATAGTCCTATAGTGCCAAAATGAAAAAGCTAGAGATAGCTTTTCATTGTATTTCAATTGTATTTTTTGTATATAATATTCTTGGTGGATAGTTTATCACTCAAATAGTGTGTATGGAGAAAAATAGCTCAACATAAAATCAAAATCAACAAGAAACTGTTCGTGCGGATCAGGAAATCCATTACAACGCACGCACACACACACACACACACACACACACACACACACACACACACACACACACACACACACACACACACACAAACAAACACACACACACACACACACACACACACACACACACACACACACACACACACACACACACACACATACACACATACACCTATCATCACTGTGCAGTCACACCCCCAGCTCTCCTCCCCCTCCAGATTTCCCTTTCCAGAAGCAAAATTAGATTTCCACCTCATAAGTCTCCCATAATGTGATATACCCGGCACTAAATTGCTCTGATAACCTTTATCAGCGTAGAGGTGAAAGACCCGAACCATTGGGCACTTAGTCCTGCGCTGGGGAGAAAAAACAAGGCAGTGGATAATATCTATTTCCCCTCAGGCATGGCCACAGACACCTCCATGGCTTCCTAAGCCATTTGGACGGGTGCCAAGCAACCTGGGAATGTTGTGGAAGATGGAGGGAGAATCGGAATGATCTTCTAGCCAGATGCCTGTCACAGCCTTTTTATATTATATATATATATGTTTTAATACAATTGGAGCCCCCTTCGCTTTCAATAGATCTTTGTTAAGTCATCCAAGGAGGACGTATCAAATATCCCGGCCTCTTGGCAGTAGTTGCGTTGGTCTGGATGCCTGGTCTTTAAACAGTGTTTCAAATCGTAAAGACTTGTTTACTCCTAGTCTTGTTTTTCTTCCTTGGGGTGGAGAATAAGAAGGATTTTATGTCTGATAGGTGCTTTAAAATGATAGTTTTCTCATCCAAGAGAGAAATCTTATAAAGTTATTATTTTTCATCCATTGGAATACTGTTAAGAGATAGAGGATTTTACACAACTAAAAACATTATTGCCTCTTTCTTGGCCTTTTCAACACATTCAGTACAATGATGTTTATTAGGTACAAATTTTGGCACAATCGACCTTGAGTAATGGTATATTTCTCTCTTGAAGGCTGAAGTACGGATTAAAAAATCAATATCACAATACAAAAACACAGGACAAAAAAATGTGCTGTTGGTTTACACATTACATTATGGTAGGTTATTCCACAGCATTATGTGAGTTCTGTTGCAGAACAAAATGGCTACTGTCAAGCATATTGATAATGCCTTCCTTTGGATATTTCAGAGATATTATAAAATGCAAATGTGATTGGAAAAAGTACTATTTTCACAGTAGAGCTGCATATTTGCCACTACAATTTTATGATAATGCCCAAATCCCCATTAAAGATATTCTCTGGTACTTTTGTATACTTTTTTGCAAGTAGTTGTAAAAGTAGCGCCCACGAGCCAAAAGCGGTTCCCGAGTATTGCGTACTACGTCACAAATGTGCAGATATGTGCACCACGTAATTTATTTATCTCGCTTTACTGTGTGTGCGTCTTGCTAGCTGTCACTCAAATGGCGAGGGCTGAAGCTCATTGGTTGAAACTCAAATTGCTACGGGGCTGGCCCACTTAAGGGTAAATGTAGGGAAAATGGCGCCGCACAGCTTCCAGAAAACAGTTTCTTTCAAACTAGGGATTTCTTGGCTAATTGAGGTGAGACAGTAAATCTGCTCATATATTATGCATGTATGAACTACACATTGACACATCCAGCCCAAAGTGGGAGGTTTAAAAAATACTTATTAATCGCCAAAGTGCCGGAGCACACATAGTTAGTGGGCGCAGATTAAGGTTCAAATTAATCTACCAACAGAGCCCTTTATTAGTGTGTCCCTCACTATACTTACCATTCCTGCCTCATCAACAGTACACACACACACACACACACGCACGTCTCGCCACCAGCTTGCCTGCTGCGAAATCTGCCATAGCAAATTACCAATACTGTGTCTTTATCAGCCATGTTTCATGTTGGACAATTACCCTTACCAGAACTTCATTATTACCTTCCAGTTGTAATTATGTAAAAAGTAGTTTCACACTCTAGGACTCCATGGAAATTGCTGTGGCGCCGGAAATATAGATTTATTTTGGGGAGGTAGAAAAAGTTCAGACATGGCCCACGGTGTCTGGGCTATGGTTTAACTGAGATAATTGACCATATTCACTGTTGCTGCGCCTGTAATGAGACTATATTGATGGCTGAGCTCATTGGGGAAATATAAAGGAAAGCAGGCTTCCATTCCATTAGTTTGAATAGCAGTTTTATCTGTTCTAAGAAAAATAGAGGAGAATCTTAACGTCTTAATTTTTGTGTCTGGGTTCGACAAAATCCTTTAAAAGTCCTTTGTCCATGACAGTGAAGTGGAAGTTTATACAAATACTTATTTATTGTTGAAACCAGTGTGTTTCGACTTGTTGCCTTCATCAGGCTTTTCTTATAGTTATACATTTTCATACCAACTAAAACCCTGTCTTACCCCTCTCCCTGGTAGTCCTATAGATGACGGCCATCTTGAAATCTACTCTGCCCTTCTTTGGGAGATTTGCACTGTTCCTGACCATTAACCATCAACTCTGGACCTCCCTCCCACAACTCCTGCCTTTTGAAAGTATTCACACCCCTTGACTTTTTCCACATTTTGTTGTGTTACAGCCTGAATTTAAAATGTAGACTTTGTGTTACTGGTCTACACCATAATGTCAAAGTGGAATTATGTTTTTAGAAATGTTTACAAATGAATAAAAAAAATGTAAAGCTGAAATGTCTTGAGTCAATAAGTATTCAACCCTTCTGTTATGGCAAGCCTAAATAAGTTCAGGAGTAAAAACGTGCTTAAGAAGTCACATAATACGTTGCATGGACTCACTCTGTGTGCAATAATAGTGTTTAACATGATTTTTAAATGACTACCAGGACAGTGATTGTGGACATTGCCCTGTGTAGGGTGCTGTCTTTCGGATGGGATGTTAAACGGGTGTCCTGACTCTCTGCGGTCACTAAAGATCCCATGGCACTTATCGTAAGAGTAGGGGTATTAACCCCAGTGTCCTGGCTAAATTCCCAATCTGGCCCTCACACCATCATTTCCACCTAATCATCTCCAGCTTCCAATTGCCTCATTCATCCCCCCTCCTCTCTCCTGTAACTATTCCCCAGGTCGTTGCTGTAAATGTGAATGTGTTCTCAGTCAACTTACCTGGTAAAATAAGGGTAAAAATAAATAAAAATAAATACCCAATCTCTGTACCCCACAGATACAATTACGTGTAAGGTCCCTCAGTCAAACAGTGAATTTTAAGCACAAATTCAACCACAAGACCAGAAAGGTTTTCCAATGGTTCACAAAGAAAGGCACCTATTGGTAGATTGGTAAAAATAAAAAATAAAATGACATTGAATATCCCTTTTGAGCATGGTGCAGTTATTAATTACACTTTGAATGGTGTATCAATGCACCCAGTCTCTACAAAGATACAGCTGTCCTTCCTAACTCAGTTGCCGGAGAGGAAGGAAACTGCTCAGGGATTTCACCAAGAGGCCAATGGTGATTTTAAAACAGTTACAGAGTTTAATGGCTGTGATAGCAGATAACAGGATGGATCAACAACATTGTAGTTACTCCACAATACTAACATAAATTACAGAGTTAAAAGAAGTAAGCCTGTACAGAATAAAAATATTCCAAAACATGCATCCTGTTTGCAATATAGCACTAAAGTAATAATGCAAATAATGTGGCATAGAAATGAACTTTTTGCCCTGAATACAAAGTGTTATATTTGGGGCAAATCCAACACAACACATCATTGAATACCACTCTTTTCAAGCATGGTGGTGGCTGCATCTTGTTATGGGTATGCTTGTCATCGGCAAGGACGAGGGAATTTTTCAGGATAAAAATAAATGGAATAGAGCTAAGCACAGGCATAATCCTAGAGGAAAACTAGGTTCAGTCTGCTTTCCATCAGACACTGGGAGACAAATTCACCTTTCTGCGGGACAATTACCTAAAACACAAGGACAAGTCTACACTGGAGTTACTTACCAAGATGACATTGAACGTTCCTGAGTGGCCTAGTTACACTTTTGACTTAAATCGGCTTGGAAATCTATGACAAGACTTGAAAATGGCTGTCAAGAAATGATCAACAACCAACTTGACAGAGCTTTAAACATTTTTTAAAGAATAATGGGCAAATATTGTACAATCCAGGTGTACAAAGCTCTTAGAGATTTACCCAGAAAGACTCACAGCTGTAATCGCTGCCTAAGGTGATTCTAAGATGTATTGACTCAGGGGGTTGAATACTTATCTAATCAAGATATATTAGTGTTTTATTAATGCATTAAAAAAATAGCATTTTGTGCAGATCATTGACAAAAAAATGACAATTTAATCAATTTTAATCCCACTTTGTAACACAACAAAATATGGAAAAAGTCAAGGGGTATGAATACTTTCTGAAAGCACTGTACCTCCCACTTTCTCCTCCTTCCAGCACTCAGCCACAGAGACTGTTCATGAGGCAAAGAGGGGCTGCTGGAGGCTGTTCAGGCTTCATTTAGCATGGTCTGAGGAAAGGAAGCTGCTGATGTTGAGGCCAAACTGATGAATTCCCAGGAGGCGATAAGGGTTCTATAGATGAAATAAATGATCCTCTCTGGCAGACTTCGCACTGTCAAAACACAATGTGAGAGGACTTTCGAGTACCTGCTATAGTTTTGTATAGCTTGGGTTACTAAAATGGTGTCAGTTCAACTCCGCTCAAAAGCTTAAGATATTCCTCAATTCCAATTCCAAAACCTGCAATTCTTTACCCTTGCTACATTTCTACCACAGCAAAAGCGCTATTTGCTTGCAGTTCCATTTCCACCTCTTTCCACCTGTCGGCTTATCGATCCGGATAGCAAAGCCAATTGCTAAACAACACAGCGAGCATTCAGAGAATTCCTTTTCCCAGGCTCCAGTCCCGGCCCCCCCAACATCACTGCCTGTCCCTCGGCTGATTGGGTAAGGCCCAAAACAACAGCCGCAGGCCACTGCAAACATCCTGCGTCTACGGCCTCACATAAAGGGCCGATTGACGACAAGAGGGTGGCTGTATAATGCACAGGAACCCCCCCTCCCCCCTTTGGTTGATGAAATAGGTCCAAGATGAAGGGGCAACACTTTCCTTGGGGTGGAACTTATTGAGTAAAGCCTACAACCACTGAAAGAACAAATGCAGATATGGAATCTGTAGATTAGAAAAAGGAAGAAATGAGATTGAGCATGATGGTTGATCTAATTTTTTTCTCCATCCAATCACATCACAACTTTTCGCAGCCCCTTTCAGACCATTAAATATACTTGGCCACTCTTGTTTGGCCCAGTGTCGTTTGTTCTCTCGATAAGTTCACTGACAGGATGTCATTGGAAATGAGATTCGTAAAATGGCCTCTGAAGAGAAGAGGACTCCCTCCCTGAGGGACGAGCATTAATACAGACAGCTGGACAGACAGGAAGTGTGGAGGATTGCGGTCGGAACACTGAATGAATAATTCCAACAGAAGCCAAAGAGACACATGCTATGTCCTAAAACTGCCTAAATACTTTTGTAATGGTTAAAATGTCTTTATAAGGACTACCTGTCAATATCGAGTTTGGACAAGGTTTATTACTATCAATTGAGTTTGGCCTGTCAGCATAGCATTTGCTCTAGTTGATTAGTGTAATTCTAATTAGTCAACGACCCAGTTTGTGGCAGTAGGCTGTGAAGCTATTGGTAGAGAAAGGAAGTCAGGTTGCAGAATACCCAAAAAACAAAACATTAGGCAGCTGACCATTTGCAAAAGCGAGAAAGTATAAACTTGCAATGTAGGCCCACTCTTTGTAAAAGGTAAATAGTCATTTATGTTTCGTTTCTTACCTCCTTTGTTCAGAGCCCTCTAATGCAGTTAATCTGTTTTATTACTTAATTATTTGTGTCTTATGTCATAGATAAAAATGCACATTAACACTAATTTGCCAAGTAATCATGGCAGTAATCTCCAAGCTGCAACCGTGCTCCTAGATATCAATTGCAGCCAGTCTCATTAACGACACACTGGGAAGTTGATTGTACAGCTGCACAACAAGGCTGATGAATATCATCTCACACTCTGTGTCAAATGGAATTTCGATCACAATTTATTAGATCGTTAGCTTCTGGAATTATTTTCTGGATCGCTATCAAGTTATAGAAGGAAATGGAAGATAGAGTAATGAGGCGGCAAAAAATATAACAAAGTATCAAAGAAAAACGTAGCTATGTGTCCATGTAGTATACAATATTATCAATTGGCATGACCAGTTCTGTTCAGGCAGTGTAATTGTACTCTAGGATACGCTCCCACACGTTTGAGCACGTGTTTAGGAGAACTTTGCTTCCTAACATTGTAAGACAACTTCAGCCTTCCCTGAGTTTACAGGTGGCCCAACACATTTTACATTTACATTTTAGTCTTTTAGCAGACGCTCTTATCCAGAGCGACTTACAGTTAGTGAGTGTATAATTTTTTTTTTTTCATACCCCCTGTGGGAATCGAACCCACAACCCTGGTGTTGCAAACGCCATGCTCTACCAACTGAGCTACATCCCTGCCGGCCATTCCCTCCCCTACCCTGGACGACGCTGGGCCAATTGTGCGCCGCCCCATGGGTCTCCCGGTCGCGGCCGGCTACGACAGAGCCTGGATTCGACCCAGACATGAACAGAAATGAACATGAAAGGAAAACATGCAGATTGTTGCTTTCTGACTTTTGTGAAGGGTCATGACACCCCTACAGGACTCCAATTTCTTCCAATTACCCTAGGCCACACTCCTTCCCTCCATACCTGTTCCCACTCCCTAATCACCTCTACCTTTTCACGCCTCTGTTTCCCATTTAAGCAGCATGCTTCTCATTGAGCGCTAGTAATGGTTCATGCCTGGTGATGCCACGGGGTGGCTCTTTTCCTTCGTGTGTGATATGAGAAAGTAAGTTCCTTTTTACTATGACGTCGGAGATGTAAGTAAAATGATGTATATTATCCTGCCTTTAACTTACCATATGTTATCCTGTTGATATCCATGTTCTCAGTATGCTAATGATATATTTTTTTATGTTTATCCTGGCAGTCTCCTTAGTTTATAGATGTTATACACTGAGTATACAAAACTTTAAGAACACCTGCTATTTCCATGACATAGACTGGCCAGGTGAATCCAGGTGAAAGCTATGATGCCTTATTGATGTCAATTGTTAAATCCACTTTAATCAGTGAAGGGGAGGAGACAGGTTAAATAAGGATTTTTAAGCCTTGAGACAATTGAGACATTGATTGTGTATGTGTGCCATTCAGAGGGTGAATGGGCAAGGGCCTTTGAACAGGGCATGGTAGTAGGTGCCAGGCGCACCGGTTTGTGTCAAGAACTGCAACGCTGCTGAGTTTATCATGCTCAAGAGTTTCCTGTGTGTATTAAAAATGTTCCACCACCCAAAGGACATCCAGCCAACTTGACATAACTGTGGGAAGCATTGGCATCAACATGGGCCAGAATCCCTTTGGAACGCTTTCGGCACCTTGTTGAGTCCATGCCCCGATGAATTGAGGCTGTTCTGAGGGCAAAAGCGGTGTGTAACTCAATATTAGGAAGGTGTTCCTAATGCTTGGTATACTTAGTGTATTTAATGCCTATTCCCCATAGTCATCTGGCACTACTTTGTCATGTTTGCACCTTCATGTTGTGTTCCTGTTGTAGCTCCCTCCCAGAACACCACATCCTGTGTTATTCACATCCTATCTCCAAGGCCTTGCAAGCCACATCCTAAAGCACATCCTTCCTACCGGCCTTATAAGCCCTGCAAAACCTCCGTTCCAAACCTTCCCCCATGTGCCTCTGTTCATTCCTGTGTTCAACTGTGTGTAATAAATACCCCTGAATCTGGATTCCTGATTCGCATTCTGACCGATGCACCATTGTTGCAGAAACAGTCCTGAACCTACCTTACAGTCCATCTTGGCCCTAGTCTTTTTTCACTGACATCATTCAGCGTATCACAACCTATTTGTGTTAATCAGTTCCTGCCTTAGAGAGAATCTCAATGATAACTTCACCCAGCTCTGACAGACAGTGCCTGGGTCAGCTGAGCCGAATACATGTCACAATACCCACAGTTCAATGGGGAAGCCATCATGGGGTCTCTCTCCATCTGCCTCACAGGTGCAGCAGGATGAGGCCAAAGGTTATGGGAGTGTGGCCTGGCTAAGCCCAGGATGAGGTGCGGGGTCATTGTGCCCCCTTGACCCTGTAGAGTGTTCCCTAATGGTCTCCTGTTGAAAGGGAACCATGCTAAACTCCTCCACTTCATACCCTAATGCACCCGCTCCTCCTTTGTGACTGAAGATACTGGAGTGAAGGTGGTTGAATATCTAGTCCACTTTTCACCCTAGCTGTCCCATGGTGTGGTGCCTACCAGGATGCTGCTGGGAAGAAACCCCCCCCCCACCAAGGAACAACTAGATTCTCACGCCATTCTCACCATGGTTCTTGTGCTTTGTTCTCTCCATGTTAAGTAGGAGGTTTTTAAACGTGGGACTTATCAATAGAGCGCACAGTGGTGGATTACCCATTCAACCCTACATGTTTTTATTTTAATGAGAGTTGAAGGGTGGATATTTCTTTAATCTCAGATTGTATTCCGACAAGCTGGGAGTCTTCTTTTTTTTTACTTGCGTCTTGTCTGAACTTTCATCCCTATGTGAACCAATCAAGAGTATATCTTTGTGAATGTTTGTCACTGAATGAATTAAATGCACAGAAAACTTGGAGAGAAAGATCAGACGCTTCCGGGTGGAGAAAGATTATCCACTATCTGTAAGAATATGAGTAAGAGCTTAGGTCTACATAAATGTGCAGGGAGAGGAAGTGAAGGAGAGATTAAAAAAAAGGAGAAAAGGAGAGTAAAATGAGAGAGAGAGATGGGGGAGGTAGGGGAACGAAAAAGAGGATCATCTTTTTCCCCTTGGCCTGCACATACACCCCTCACCCCAGCTACTTGCTGATAAAGGCATTTTGTTGCGCAGGGTGAAGGTAAAGTTCAGACCGTTTGAACCCTGGGCGACCCCTTCCTTGTCCAAGCAAATTGTTAAATAGGGCCGATAAGTGGAGGCGGGGGTGACAATAGCCCGCTTCAGCACAAAGAGGGCCTGCTTTTACAGGACCAGAAGACGACACCATGAGAGCCTGACAGTTCTAATGGTAATGGAAAATGCCCCTTAGCCATCAGTGTGTGAAGGCTTTAAAATAATTACAGGGGAATTGAGGGAAAACAACAGGAAATTGACCCAGGCCACAATGAGAGGTACCCCTTATCAATGATGCTGCTTGACACAGTCTGTCCACTTAATCACTTGATGTAAGATGTTTCGAGTCTCAGTGTATTAAAATTGGGAAAGACACTGAAGCAATTATTTTCCCATTGTAATGTTAGTGAATTATGTACCAAGGTTATAATACAGGATGCTGTACAA